>NW_017731453.1:1379280-1448738 GCF_001890085.2 Hipposideros armiger | reverse complement strand
TGCCAACTTGGGCCAGTGAAGCAACGTCCTCCACAACTAGACTGAAGAACAAAACGACAGCAACTTGTCTGTTCCCCTTCCCCCAATTCCCCAGCGCTATTCCCATCCCCTCCAATTCCCCAATAAAAATCTTTAAAAAAAAATGTTGATCTCTTTCCAAGTCACAACCAGGAAAAGAGTCCCAGGCCTGTTATTCGTGGGACCCAAAGTAATCTTTTTTATTTTCATTTCAGAGGAATTTCTCTTTAGTCAGAAGGAAATGGCTTCCCGTCTTTTTCTCTACTCTCCTTATTAGACTCATGGCACGTTCTCCTCAATACACCTATTCTTTGGGGAACAAAGCCAAAGAGGAAATTTTCTTGACAGTAATTTCTATTTTATACTCAACCACATTCCTCCCCTGAGGCCAGGAAGCAGAATGTGATATCTTCTTGAATAAAAACAAAGCAAAGAAGAAAATAAAGGGGGGAGTAAAACATCTCATTTTAATTTATTTTAAAAATTCCAGCAGAGTTAAAGAGACTTGTATAGATAAGAGAGTCAATCACAACATTTTAAACAAATAAGTGATGCTAGAACAAATTTCTTCAAGAAAGGTGATCTGACAATTGAGTATAGACTGAGGAGCTCAGAGATTGGAGGCAAGGAACCAGTTAAAAGGATGCCATGAAGACTTAACAATTCACAAGCGTCCACAAGTGAGAAGATGAATGAGTCGAATTGCAGAAAAGTAGTCCTGAAGCTGGAAGATAAATAAAGATATAAAGCACACAATTTTGTTCTATGGAAAGCTATCCTGATTCCAAAGAAAGATGGTGATTTAAGCAGATTTCATTCCCCTCTTCTATCCACTCCTCACCCTCCCGTTTTCTGTTCATACCTCAAATAATTCAATGAAATGTATCTATTCACTTAACAAACCTTTATTGAGTCTCTACCATAGGTCAAGCATTATACTCAGCAAAATGTGTATTAAAGTGGGAAACCACATCAAAGCTTGAGGCTGGAAATGAACCCTTAGAAGCAATTTCTGCTAAAGGGCTTGCAGATATCCCTTGATTGAAGATGAACCAAAATTAGACTCTTCCTCAGAAGGTGGTGTGTCACAGAAAGTAGGTAAAAAGTTACGGGAAGACGCTAATACAACTACATAATTTAAAGAATTGAAGGTTGGAGTCAGGGTTGGCCACGAGATAGGTAGGCAACTCCCTTGGAGATGCCATAGCTGCTTTAGATCATCAGCATCTGGAAGAAGCAGTATTTATCAGTCCAAATGGAACTCCAGCTGATAGGAGGAGTTCCTCCTAAAATAGCTTCTACCTGAGAATGGATGTAAGGATGAAATATATTGAAAATGGATAACATATCTAGCATAGAAATGGCTTGAAGTTTCTGAAGAAGTGAAATAAAGGCCTAAATATAAGAGCTAACACTATAAAAAGTTTAAAATAAAACATAGGAGTAATTCTTGGTATCCTTGGGTTAGGCACTGGTTTCTTAGCTAGAAGACCAAAATACACGCAACAGAAGAAAAACTAAATAAATTTGACTTCATCAAAATTTCAAAAAACAAATACCAAAAAAACCCTTTGTGCTTTAAAGTACATCATAAAGAAAATTAGTAGACAATTTGCATAGTGGGAGACAATATTCTCAAATAATATTCTTTGATAAGATACTTGTATTCCGAAAATATAAAGAACTCTTATAATTCAACAACAAGAAGACAAACCACCCAATTTTAAAATGGGCAAAGTATATGAACAAATGTTACTACAAAGAAGATATATTAATGGCTAAAAAGCTCATGGAAAGATGCTCAAAATCCTTAGCCATTAGAGAAATGAAAATCAACACCATCATGAGATATCACTTTACACCAATTTGGAGAGCTACCATAAAGAAGACAGACATATAAGACATTGATCTAGAAAAATTTAAACTACTGTGTCTAATCATAAAGTACATTAGTATTTATTTCGGACAAAAGAGCTAAGTGACAAATGCATGATAAATATGTTAGCACCTTAGCCTGGAATGGAAATAAGCCAAAGAATGGGGTTTATTGAATAGGGTATATGGGTAGATATCTGTTGCTCAATTAAAAAAGATGTCAAATGTTCCTTCAGACTATGATAGACAGCACCAATGATGGGGGAATAAATAGTGGGTTGGAAATAATTGGATAGATTAGATCAAGTGTTAAAGCACAAACATATAACCATTAGGCAAAATACGTGACCTTCTGTCTCTCCTGGTTCTCATTTTTAAAGTAGGTAAAATATGTACCTGTGTTATGAGATTATTATGAGGATTAAAATCACTAATACATGCAAATAACTTAGAAAAAGGTCCATAGTACCTTGTTAATAAACACTTGTTTTCAACAACAACAAGAAAGAAGCCAGACAATAACAAGAGTTGGTTAGCGATGGAGAAATCAGAACCTTCATACATTTCTAGTGGCTACGTAATATGGTGCAACTTCTTTGGAATACAGTTCGGCAGTTTCTCAACATGTTAAACAGAGCTACCATATGATCAAGCAATTCTACTCCTAGATAACTAACCAAGAGAAATTAAAATATATCCATACAAAAATGTGTCCACAAATATTCATAGTGGCATTCTTCATAATAGCCAAAAAGTGGAAACAACCCAAACAACCATTAGCTGGAAAATGCACAAATAAATTGTATTATATCCGTATAATGGAATACTATTTGGCAATAAAAGCTATGAAGTAGTGCTACATTCTCCAACATTGGTGAACCTTGAAAAAATTAGTTAAGTGAAAGAAGTCAGTAACAAAAGGAAATATTGTATCCCTTCATTTATATGAAAAGTCCAGATTACACAAAGCTATAGAAAAAGAAAGTAGATTAGGGGTTACCAGGTCCTGGGGAGAGGGTAGAATACTAATGGTGGTATCTGCTAATAGGTATGGGTTTTTGTTTTTGGGGTAGTGATTAAATCTAAAATTGATTATGATCATGGTCACACAACTCTGTGAGCATACTAAATATCATTGAATTACACATTTCAATCACAAAACTTTATGGGATGTGAATTATATCTTAAAAAGGGAAAAGTAGTCAATTCTTAGACCTACTATCCACTTCGATGATGTGGGTTTTAGTCAATCTTAGAAATAAGCATTGTGAGTCTAGAAAGCAAGGCACATGAATCAAATGAATAAGTCGAGTAAAAATATACTTTGAATATTCAAAAATCAAATCTTTTTCTCTAAACCATCCATTACCACTAAAAATAGACAGATAGATAGATATAGATAGATAAGTAAATAAAATGGTACAAAGATTCCTAAATTTAAATTTGGCATACCCCAGGAAAGGAAAGCTTAACTTTGCTAAGATTCAAATTACTTGTAAAACCATGAACTGTTAACTGAAACCCAATAAAAAAACTCATGATATTTGTTTGGTTTTTTAACAGAATCATCCTAAAGGTCTTATGAGATTAGAAGTAAATTTCAATCTATTTTTATTACACATTCCATATTAATTTATAAAATAAACATGGTTTTTGTGTAACGGAGAAATTTTAAATGTTAAAATATGTTAATATATGTTTAATTAGAATCCCAGAATGAGAAGGCAAAGGGAGTGATATATAAGCATCATTTGAACTATTTGAAACAGATCATGCCTGTGGATTTTTCAAGTCATGAAAGATATTAATCTACATATGCAAGTAACCCAAGGAGCCAAAGCAGGATAATTTAAATAAGAATATGCTTAAATACATCTCAGAAAACCCAAAAACTGAAAAGAAAAAACAAAGACAGAATACTTTTAAAGTAACTAAAGATAAAAAGAGAGAAACCTTCAAAGAAGCAAATATTAGACGAAGAGCTGACCTTTTAATATAAAAATAGAAACCACCAACCTATAATACTTGACTCAACAAAAATATCCTTCAAAAAATAAAAATAAAATTAAAAACATTTTTATATAAAAACTGATAGAATTCAACAACAGAAGACATACATTATATATATGTGTATATATACACACACACACATTTATATATAATTAATATATAATACACACAAACACACACACACACACACACACACACACACACACACACACACAGGCTATTCTTCAGGCAGAAGAGAAGTTATTCCAGACATAAAATTGGAGGTGAAGATGAGGATAAAGAGTACCAAAAATTTTAAATATATAACAAAATATAAATGAATGCTTAGCTTTTTAACCAGTAATAATAATTCCTCATGACATATTGAATTGCAAATAAATTGGGAGTGGGTAGAAGGTTTTTAAAAGTGGTGATGTTTCTAATATCCTCATTCTCTACCAAGGTCCTAGAAGTGCATAAGGTATCAATGAACACTAACCATTGATAAATCAAAAATAGATGGTGTCAAGTCTATGGTAATGAAAGTTTTATAAATATATAACTTCTAAACTGATAAAAAAAAAGGAAATGATATTTTTTTTAACTACTGACCCATCTATAAGAAATAACAAGTGAAGAACTAAATTAGAGCAGGGAGGAAAAATATGACTCACAGTATAAGATAACAGCTATATACCCAATTATAGAAGCAATTTCACTGAAAATACATGATTGAGATACCACAATTGAGAAACAGAGATTGCCAGTATTAGCTAAAAATGAAAAACCCAACTAAAACAGGTACAATAAGAAAAAATATAAAAACCACAGAAATAAAAGAAAATATAAGGGCAATAGATGAAATTAATAAAATAGGCTACAGACCTACATACTATGAGGAGAATCAACAATTCCAAAAAGCTGGTTCTTTGAAAAGGAAAATAAAATTGATAAATACCTGGAGAGGGAGAGAGAAGGGAGAGGAGGAGAGAAATAGAAGGCAAAGATAACGTGTGTGTGAGATATGTGTGTTATAAATATGTGAAATGAAAAAAACACTATATAGATGTGGCACACATTTAACAGATAAAAGATATTATGAACAAATCTATGATAAAAACTGAATTAAAAACCCCTCATGTGAAGAGGACTAATTCCTAGAAAAATACAAACTTCCAAAATAGGCACAATAAGAAATGAAAATTTGGATAGTTGTGTCAGTATTAAAGACATTGAATCTATAATGAAATGCATTTCCACAATGAAATGCTAAGACCAGGTTATTTTGTAAGAGAATTTTACCAAACATTTAAGGAAGAAATAGCCCCAATTATTTACAAACACTCAATTCATTTTATGTAACAAGTCTACCTATATACCAAAAACAACTGGTAAAGAAATTACTAGAAAAGAAAAGTACAGGCTAATCTCACTTATAAACAAGATATATACATTATAATAAAAAACTGAGAAAAACAATTGATTTTTAAATAAGTAAAGTATCAAGTTATGCTTTTTCCAAAAATGTAGGGTTGATTTAACTTTTGAAACTAAATCAATGTAATGTACCTCATTAACATAATAAAGGAAAGAAATCACATGATAACTTCAATTTTTTCACAGAAAAAAAATGTGAGAAATTCAACACCTATTCCTGAAGAAATACTGTAGCAAACGAGGAATAGAAGAGAAAATTCTTTAACTATTGCAGGGTACATAAAAGTGTATATATATATATGTATATATATATATACAACATACAACACACTTAATGTTGAAGCATTTCTGTGGATGATAGTTACAAGTAAAAGGTACCCACTATCATCATGTCTATTTGATATTTTGCTTCAGGTTCTAGATGATGCAGTAAAGGAAGAAAAAAGAAAGCATATAAAGACTAAAAAGGAAGTAATTAAAATGCCTTATGTGCAGATGAAAAACACTGTAGTGAAGAAATCCTAAGAATCTATACATTATTTTAATTAATGTTAATTTAAAATATTGGATGTAATATCTAGATCACAGAAAGACCACCAAGAAAATAAGCTTTTTGAAAGTAGCATTTAGATAATATAAAATATATCATAAACCCAGGTATAAATCTAACTATGTATGTGCAAGATCTCCATATTGAAATTACTGAACTATTATTATGAGCAATTAATAAAGGTTTCAATACATGAAGGTGATGTTAGTCAGGGTCCCAGAGAAACAGAACATATGTACATATAAAAGAGGAGATTTATTATAGAAATTGGCTCACGTGGTTATAGACGCTGAGCAGTCCCCCAATCTGCTGTCTGTAAACTGGAGAAGCAGGAAAGCCAGTGGTGTCATTCAGTCCCAGTCCAAAGGGCTGATAACAGGGCAGGGGCAGGGTGGGGGTAGAGCACTGTAGTCTGAAGATCTCACAACCAGGAGCTCAAAGGTCCTAGGACAGTAAATGATGAACTCCCACCTCAAGAAGATAGAGAATTTGTTCTTCCTGTGCCTTTGTGTTCATTTTAGGCCCTCAATGGATTGGATCTTGCTTGCCACAGGGGTGAGGGCTAATCTCTTTACTCAGCCTACACATTCAAATGCTAATTTCTTCCTGACACACCCTCACAGACACAACTAGAAATAAAATTTGACCAGCTCTCTGGGCAACCCTTAGCCCACAGTAATTGACATATAAAATTGACCATTACAGAATGGTCTACTATATTTATGGATCAAAACACTCAATTAGGTGAAGATATCCATTTTCTACAAATGTATCTATAGATTTAACAGAACTCCAATAAAATTTGAACTTTGTTGAATTTGACAAGCTGAGTCTAAAACATATATGGAAATGTAAAAGTCAAGGCATAACTAAGAGTATCTAATGAACGAGGTGGAAGAACTTGGTTTACTAAATATCAAAACATTGATAAAATGGCAGTAATTAAGAGTGAGGTATTAAAGTGATCAATGGATTTCTGAGAAGAATTAGTCCATAAAACGACCCATATACTTTCTTTTTTTTTTTTTTTTGATTTTTATTGGTGAATTGGGGGATGGGAACAGCGCTGGGGAATTGCGGAAGGGGAACAGACAAATTGCTGTCCTTTTTGTTCTTCATTCTGGTTGTGGAGGACGTTGCTTCACTGGCCCAAGTTTGCACCAACATTGCGCTCTTCCAGAGCGAGAGCGGGCTGCTCACGCAGGCTGCTGGCTACACACGGTTGCCCATAGCAACCCACGGCAGCAGGGGCTGCAGCCTATGCCATCACTGTCGCCAGCAGCACAGCTCCAGGTTGAGCTGTTGTTCAGCATCTTAGCTGTAGAGGGCAGCGTCACTGGCCCTCATATGTGGGTTCCGAACTGGGGCCCTCTGGCATCCCAAGCCAGCTCTTAACCAATGTGCCACTCGGCTGGCCCAGGGACACTTTTGAGGGAAAACGGGATTACTATTCATAAGTCAACTGTGGTGACAGGCAACATTTTTGTTTATGCCCTGCTTGCCTAGATGCTTGATCACTTGTTGCTAAAAATAAGTTATGTTTATTTTGTTTGTTTGTTTTAGTTTGTGATACGCACCCATGTTTGCTTAAAACTCATTTCCGTTATGAATTTATGGGCAGTATTACATCCCTATTAACATAAATTCCAAGCGGAACCTGTGAAGAGGGATTCCCAATTATACCTTATGATTCCATTTCATTGACAAAACCTAAGCCTTTTTTGTTGTTGTTGCAAACCAGCCTCAGAAGTAGTAACTAGTTAAAACATCTCATGCTGAAAACACAGCCAGGTGAGGCTTTGAGGTTATCCATAGATGCTGAGTGACCTTGCTGATTTGAAAGCGGCAGACTTGCCTGATGCAAGACACTTATTTGTAAAATTATGATTATTTGAGCGCACAACAATATAAATCGTATGTCTGACCAAAACAGAGCTAAGGCACTTAATGGCATACAAAATGGTGGCAATCCTGCTTACTTTGTAGTATCTAGTGAACATGCTGTTTATGTAGCTCATGTAAGTTGTTTATTTTTTGAAAAGTATATAAACTAGAAAATGGCCAATAACAATGTATTCATGAAGTATCTAGTCAGTTGCATGGAACTGAGACACAAACAGCAGTGGCTGAAACGAACTAGAAGCTTCTTTCTCCTATATGTCAAAGGCTGTACTTGTACCTTGGATCTGCTCCATGAAATGCTGAGGTATTTTGCTCACACAGTGTTCCATGGTTCAGGACCTGAACTTCTGTCTTCTTTTTCTGTCATTTCTGGAGTGCTGTCCCTCTCTCCCTGGTTGAGAAGATCAAAACCAACTCCTTACTTGCATTCTAGTCAAACAAAAAGGAAAATAAGAAGGCATAGGTACACCTGGTCTTTTCAATGACACAACCTACAAGTTGCAACTTCAACTTATATCCCATTGGTCAGGACTTGGTCACATGGCTGAACGTAGCTAAAGGAGGCTGGGAAATGTAGTCTTTTTCCTCATGGCCCTGGATATTGAGGACATAGCTGTCATTATCTTCCACAGTCTCGCTCTCTGGATTTAATACATGTAGTAGGAAATATGCATTAACAATATTGACTCATGTTGCCCAGGAGCAACAAGTCTAGAAGAGAAAGAAATATGCAGGCTTTTGAGCATGCCCTGAGTTTGAACGTGATAAATAATTTCTCTAAGGAAGAAGCAAAAATGTAAAAATAAAAATACTGTACGTACAGGGACGATAGGAAGAGGGAAATCGATTCTGGTTGGGGAGCTGGGTAGACTTTATGAAATGGCATTTGAGACACATGCTGAAAAAACAAACACTATTCATTATCAACAAATGGACATTTGGAAAGAGGGAATTTCAAGGAGAAACTACAGGAAGAAAAATGTTCCCTTGGGGGAAAACATAGGGCGGATTTCACTTGGCAAGGCTGTAGGACCCCTATCTCCTTTTCGGATATCTATATTTGTGCTGAACTCTTGTTTTTTCTGTCTTCTTATTCAATCATTCATTCATCAAATATTACTGACCACCTACTATGCACCAGATTGTGCTCATTAGCCCTGGGGATACTGATAAAATCTCTGCTCTCAAGGGGCATATGACACAGTGCAGAAAACAATCAGATATTTACACAAGAAAATTATCACCGTTATTATGTTGGGTGTTATGATACAGAACATTGGGGAATGAATTTAGATGAGGTAGGTAGTAAGAGAAGGTGTCTTTGAGGAAGTCCTATTTAATGGGAGATTGCAAGAATGAGTCAATTAGAGTGTCCCAAGCAGAATATAAGAATATATAAAGGTTATGAAATGGGGAAGAGTGTGGCATGTTAGAGGAACTGAAAGGTTTGTACACCAGGTGTCAGAGAACCAGGCAGGTGTCAGATCATGAGTGATTTTCTAAGCCATGTTTTGGATTTTGTACTTTATCCTGAGGTCAACGGGAAATCACTGAAAGGTTCTGAGTAAGGAAGTGATAGGAGTTAATTTATGTTTTTAAGAAAATCATTATGCGGGTTGGGCAGGTGGCTCAGTTGGTTAGAGTGCGAGTTCTGAGCAACAGGGTCGCCAGTTCAATTCCCACATGGGCCAGTGAGCTGTGCCCCAGCTGAGCTGCCGCTGAGCTGCCAACGGGCAGCCAGATGGCTCAGCTGGTGAGAGCATGTGCTCTTAACACCAAGGTTGCCGGTTCAATTCCTGCATGGGATGGTGGGCTGCACCTCCCAGCAACTAGGTTGAAAACAGCGCCTGAACTTGGAGCTGAGCTGCACCCTCTACAACTAAGACTGAAGGACAACAACTTGATTTGGAGCTGATGGGTCCTGGAAAAGCACAATGTTCCCTTCCCCAATTCCCCAATAAAATCTTTTTAAAAAAAAAAAAGAAAGAAAGAAAGAGAAAGAGAGAAAGAAAGAAAAAGAAAGAAAGAAAGAAAGAAAGAAAGAAAGAAAGAAAGAAAGAAAGAAAGAAAGAAAGAAAGAAAGAAAGAAAGAAAATCACTATGATAGCAAGGTAGAGAATGGGATCTGTAATACTCCAGACATGGTGGGGCTACAAATAGGAAAAGATAATTGAGATCCGATCAGAGAGGGACTTCAAAAGCCATATGTAGAAGTATGAACTTGACTCTGGCGTCAGTGAGAAAACATTGGCTACATGAACTTGATTCATTTCTCAAACCCGTTCTCTCCAAAGTCAAGCCCGTCCTATCCCATTTTCCTCTTCCAAACTTCAGAAAATGTAGATTAGAACTGCTGGCAAAGCCTTGATCCAGTGGGCACTCACAAACATTATTCTGCTGACAGTACACACGCTAAGAGGAACCGGTCAGAATTATCCCCCTTCATAAATTTGTAAGGCTGAGGGGATATTTGGGGTGGAGTGAAAGAAAAGCAGCAATACACTTTTAGGCAGTGGATCAAGACAAATGGCTGGCTGTTGGCAGGCATTAAATGGCAAATCAGCTTAATTCACAAGTAAGAAAGCAGAAAACTATAAAAGAAAGAGTATCAGCTAGTTGGCTATATGTTTGCACGCTGCAAAAATCAAAGAGGTGACAGCACTTAGCCATCCAGAGGCTCTGATTAAGATGAGTTCTTGTAATTTTACAAGATGAATAACACTGGCTTCTATCATTACTGTCTCCATACCCACTTTTATGTAATTTTTGATTTTCAAATTTCCAGCGATTGGCCCAGAGGGGACTTAATCTTGAAATTTAACATGTTAGCTGCTACTTTCTTATTGAGAATCTGTATATAGACCCATATTAGGTTCTAGGGACTTCGTTTCCTATGTGTTGGAATGAATCTTCTATCCCCTCTTGCCACCACCACCCCATCCCCCCCACCCCCCACACCCTTAAACAGCAGGCAGGGTAAGAGCACAAGGAAAGGAGGTATATGATGTCCCAACTTCTGTTCCCAATATTTGGCCCTGCTTTGGGATGTTTACCTGATCCTTCAGTAAATAAAGCGCTTCAACATCACCTGAATTAGCATCTGCAAGGTCTGTGAAAGCCACCTGTGGCAGTACAAAGAGGCAGCACTTGATGCCTTATCCCCTAGTGGGGCCACAGGAATATATAGGGTTTGCGGGCAAGAAGTTGGAGGTCTCATCACAGAGCAGATGACCCTCAAGAGCATAAGAGATGATTTTGTGATCATCTCTTGCCCAACAGAAGAGAGCTTTTGATTTACTATTTCGATGGTGCAACCAAATATAAATACAGAGAGCTATCTTATGGTCAGCTTTGAATTTTTTCTCTAATAATTCAAAATTGTCAAAGTTGACATCAATACACCATAATATTCCAGAGGTATAATAAGAACAAAACAGGGCTGGCCAAGTGGCTCACTGGTTAAGAGGACTTGGGAGTGCGAGCTCTGAGCAACTGGGCCGCTGGTTCGGATCCTGCCATGAGTCGCCGTGAGTGTTCGTCCAGTGGCCGGCGACCAATCTGCCTCACCCGGGAAGAGCGCAATGATCACAATACCAACATGGGCCAGTGAAGCGACGTCCTCCATGACTAGACTGAAGAACAGGACAGCAACTTGTGTGTTCCCCTTCCCTGATTCTCCAATGCTGTTCCTTCCTCCAATTCCCCAATAAAACTCTTAAAAGAAAAAACAAAACTTGAAGAGCAAACTACCCACAAGCCAGAAAATCTGGGTGAAGGAACAAGCACTAAAGCCTACACTTTCCAGGGAAGTCTACTTCCACAAGATGTGCTGGTAAAGGAATTTCATTCTCTACAACTCACACAAAACCACTTGCATTCCTTTTTAGGTGCGCCTTCTTTATACACAGCTTAAGCAAATATGTCATGGCAAATTTCTTGAATATCCCATATGTAAAAATCGTGTGTGTGTGTGTGTGTGTGTGTGTGTGTGGTGTGCTTGTTGTGTATGTGGGGGAGAGGGGAGGTGTGGCAGGGAGAAAGACAACGTGCTCAGCTATATTTTTAATGGATGACTGCATTTTTTTTCCTCTTCTACCACTGCAGAGTTATGCTGATACAGGCTAAGTTCATTGCTACATGAAGGGTATTTTTATAAAGGCAAATAAAGAAACGAACTTTATTTTTAGCTGATCGTTAAATCGATCATTTATTTAGAACATAGTACTTTTGCGTGAGAGACATCAGGGCCTTATTAAAATTCACCATTTTATTCTTTTCTACTTAAACCTACTTTTCTTTTAATATGAGGGTCTGAATATAACCAGTTTTAGTATTATATAATATTCAAGTGTTTCTTATGTGGTGGTTAAATAGAAGAGTTTTTTTATACCTTAATGAACAACTTCAGCTTTCTTACTGAAAAGCTTCTGCTAACTAAACATGCCATCTATTTGTTCCTTTTGATTTTTGAGAAAATTGCCCAGATTTGGTTTCCTAGGAAATAGTTCTCTGTCATGGAGAAATGAATTTGGACTGATTAGCTGCTTTACTTATTTGTCCTAGCATTTTGTCACAGGATTGAAATGTCTGCTATGAAAAGAGGTGTGTTGGTATCAAGGAACTGTATTCATCTACTTGACAGATATCAGTATGATATGACAGCCAGAACACTGAAAGAAGGACCAGACAGACACGGGTTCTAGAACTGACTGGTCCACTTACTGCTTGTGTAAACTTCAGCAAGTCACTTACTTAAGCTGCTGTGACCATCACTTTCTTATCTGTAAAATGGAAGGGGGAGAGGGGTGCCTGTACCCCCTGCCTCAGGGAGTTGTTGAGATAATGGATGTGACAGTGCTGTAGGCGAAGAAAAAGGGTTCATTAATATTAACTCACCTGATGGTATGTTAGACCCAGAGCATGAAAAAATGAGTACTCCCCATTTCTAATCTCATGCAACCGATGGTCTAGTGAGGCAGTCAATCATGTAACTGTAAGAGTTAAAAACACAGTGGGTGTCATCCCAGAAGCAGTTGAAGGCTGAACATGGGGCACCAAGTGGTAGGGAGTAAGGAAATTCAGGAGGCATTTGGGAGGCAGAAACCAATGAGATATCTTCACAGTGAAGTTAAATGTAGGTGTTCACCATGCAGATAGGGTGGGGTAGAATATTCTAAGCAGATGGGATGAAATGAGAAGAAATCGGACACAACAAAGTATGGCAGGGACAACAAACAGCTGTCTGGTGTCGCTGGAGCAAAAAATGCGAGGTAATGAGGCTCCAGAGCAGTGGTTCTCAACCTTCCTAATGCCACGACCCCTTAATACAGTTCATGTTGTGGTGACCCCCAACCATAAAATTATTTTCATTGCTACTCTATAACTGTAATTTTGCTACTGTTATGAATCGAAAGGTAAATATCTTTTTGTTTTCCGATGGTCTTAGGCGATCCCTGTGAAAGGGTCGTTCCACCCCCAAAGGGGTCGCGACCCACAGGTTGAGAAACGCTGCTCCAGAGGCAGAAAGGGGCTGGACCATGATAGCTTGTCAAGGCACAGTAAGGAGCTTGGGCTTTATTCTACAGGAAATGGGGAGCCCTGCTTTAAGAGCCCCTTCCAAATGTTCACACAGTATCCTGGACTTCCTTATTTGGAGTACTAATTTAGTAGAGCATTTTTTTTAGCATGATCAAAAAATACGGTGAATGTTTAAATTAAAATATATATATTACAATAAAAGACACATTGCCATGAATCCCACTCAAAATACTCCCCCTTGCTTGGAACACACTATTCCATTGTTCTTGCCACTTTCTGAAGCAGTTCGGAAGGCCTCTTTTGTGAGTGTCTTTAGTTGCGCTGTTGTGGCTCCCTCAATGTCCTGAATCGATTCAAAACAGTTTGCTTTTATGGTCACTTTGACTTTGGGGAAGAGCCAGAAGTTGCACGGTGCCAGGTCCAGTGAATAAGGTGGATGAGGACACACCATAATGTTTTTATCGGACAGAAATTGCCATATACCAGAAGCGAAGTGTGACATGGAGCGTTATCATGATGGAGGATGGAGTAAACACGCTCAGGAAAGAGGACTTTCAGAAGTGCTTCAGAAAGGGACAAGAACAATGGGATAAGTGTGTTCAAAGCTAGGGGGAGTATTTTGAGGGGGGTTCATGATGATGTGTCTTTTCCTTTAATCAATTTTTTTTTAAATTTAAACTTCACCATATTTTTCGATCACACCTCATACACTGTTAACAACTGTGTACTTGTTTGTCTCCCTGAATAGGCCGTGAGTTCCTCTAATCACCAGCACCCTCAAATGCCCAGCATGTAGCAGGAGCTTAGCAAGGGTTGATTAATAAATGAGTTAAGTAAAACTGTCAACTTGGGGAGTGACATGGTGTAGATTTTCATGTTAAATTAATCACCCGGGTAATACTAGGCAAGGATAATCCTGAGAAAGAATAATGATGGCTCCATGATTTTGTCTCTTCCTACTAAAATCTGGCTGCTGAAGGTCAAGTTTTATTGCTGTACCCCTACCATTAAAGCTACAAACCATAAAGAAAATGCCAGTGTGTTCACTGAATATGCAAATAGAGTAATCAATATCATGGAGACAAGAAGTAATAGGAAATTAAGAAGAGTAATAGCATGCCTATTTAGTAAAGACCTATTTATTTGATCTAACATCCCTGAAATTCTTTATTAACGAGCTTCGACTTCATGCAGTTTTGGCTAGAAATTAATGTTAAAGCAAGGATATATATTTTTTAGATGTGCTTGTTAGAGCTGTGGGAATATGGTTGCTCAGAGGTGTTACAGAACTTCATTTAGCTTCTTTTTTTGAAACTGGATCTCCTCCTAACATTGAATGCAATATCACACTTTTTTCATTCATGACTACTTTAATGATAGATTTTCACATACCAATATTCACTAGGTATTCAAAAAAAGCCAGTGAACAAAGCACCTCATCTATATCTTCTACAGAGTAAGAAGTATGCTAAATGGACATAATTTCTAGGTTTAGGAAACCATCAGTTTTATGGGAGTCAGCCCAATTGCTTTTTTCATTAGCACTATCTCAGCAATGAAGCTGCCTTAATTACAAAAACTTTTACATACCCATTATAACTATCATAATGTTATGATTTTTAAATTTAAAGAATAGGAGAAGTGTTTTCTTTTTACTTCATAATCCTCCACACTTTTTCTGAAAAAATAAATTCTACGCTCAGAGAAAAGATGTGAAAAAGGAAAATCGAATTTAATACGTTGGCGTTGAGCAAATGGAGATTACATGTGAGGAGAAAAGAAAATCATTTTGACATGAATTTTATTAAATCTCCTGTCTCTTAAGTGGATGCTGTTTGTAAGTCATATCAGTTTCCAAAGTCTCTCTTCGTCCTAAAGTTATAACTGGTTTAATCTGAGAAAAGCTAAATGCAGTCCCGAGGCCGAGAGAGAGAAAGAGAGAGAGAGAGAGAGAGAGAGAGAGAGAGAGAGAGAGAGAGAGAGAGAGAGAGAGAGAACTGTGCTATTAATATAAGGAGCTGATCAACACACTGACAATTCAGTGTAGGAGTGAGGCCAAAGGAAGTTGCTGAAAACTAAAAAGCATGCACAATCTCAATTACGTCATAATCACTGGCATATATATTACAGGATGGCCTGCAGTCGTTAGTCCCCTAAGTCATTGAAACTTGATGTCATCATTCTGCTAACAGCCTAAAAGGCCCAATATATATTTAACTTTGTCTTTGTAGTCTCATCCCAATTTTTGATGGTGAAGACAGCTGATGAATCTTCAGCTTGGGGCTGCCCAAATCTGATACCATCATGCAGAAACTTGGCATCATGGGCTCTAGTTTATGCCATGCCTATAACATATCCTCCTGCTAATAGTAAAAGTGATGACAATCTGAAAGACACATTATCTACTGTAAACTTAGCATATTCGAGCCCCCCTGAATTCAGAATCATGCTATTCTTAACTTGAAACCTCTAATATGTTCCCCTGGTTTCACAAATCTAGGTATTTGTCTTGATCTTAAAAATCCAAATATACAGATTTGATTTGATTCCTTTCTGTTTCCTACAAGATGGAAGCACTTGAATGATTACCAAATTCTTTAAGTATTCATGGGGAAATTGGTTGAACCAAAGCATTTTCCAGCACTTTATCTTGAGATATTTGCATACCATGGAATTTCCCAATCTTACATCATTCATAAAATGGCACCATTCATTCAGAGAAGAGACTGGTTTTACTTTAGCTGGGTTTCTCCATGTGAACAGTGGGGTAGTAGAACAGCATGCTTTAAGTGGAAATAGCAGCATGGTGAAATGGTTAAGAGTAAGGTTTTGAGTCAGACTGAGAATGTTTTAATACTATATCTGCAATTGATTATCTCTGTGCCCTTTGGCAAGAAAATTGGCCCCTCTGAGCCTTAATGTACTTATTTGTGAGTAGGGAAAATAATTATCTCCTGCACAGAGGTTATAAGGATTAATGGTAGTATGTATAATGGACTTGACACCCTAGCTAACACAAATAGGTGCTTAAGATACAGTAGCGATTATTGATAATATGACTATTTTCATACCAATGCTATATTTATATATACACTGACAACCATAATTCACCGACCCCTTCTAAGGAGGGAAAATGAGTTTTTTCTTCTACATCTAATATGCCTTTTATTAAGCTGCCATTGTTGACAGTAATTTATGTAATATATCCTGGCAATATTTACCCAGTGTTATTAGACAGGTTATTTGCTGTCCATAATCGGCTTGTTGAGGCAGAAGGGAATTTAGAGCTCTTAGAAGACATTTTACAAATAGCAGAAATCAGTATTCAGAAAGCAATGTGATGTTGACTTTCCCGGTACTTTAAATTCTATTCCATGTATTTTTCTGTTTTACTCTTTTTAGAGGCTTGCATTAAAACAAGATGCTTTTGGCCCGGCCGAGTGGCACGATGGTTAAGAACTGGCTTGGGACACCAGAGGGCCCCGGTTCGGATCCCACATATGAGGGCCAGTGACACTGCCCTCCACAGCTAAGATGCTGAACAACAGCTCAACCTGGAGCTGGGCTGCCGAGAGTCGACAGCGACGGGTAGGCTGCAGTCCCTGTGGCAGTGGGTTGCCATGGGCTACCGTGTGTGGCCAGCAGCCAGCGTGAGCGGCCAGCAGCCGCAGTGAGCGGACGTCCAGAAGCCGGCAACTGATCTGCCTCGCCTGGGAAGAGCGCAATGATGGTGCCAACTTGGGCCAGTGAAGCAACGTCCTCCACAACTAGACTGAAGAACAAAAGGACAGCAACTTGTCTGTTCCCCTTCCCCCAATTCCCCAGCACTGTTCCCTTCCCCCCAATACCCCAAAAAAATCTTAAAAAAAAGATGCTTTTACCTGAAATTATTTTAATTTTGTGTTTTTCCATAGAAACATCTAAAAATCCTTGCTGTCTCTGATATTTCAGGGCTAGTCGTTAAGAGGTTGGACAGCCCAGATGTTTTTCCCAGTGCAATTGCAGATCTGATGCCATGATATTTAAATGGTTTCCAGCGCCCTATGACATTCTAATTAGCTGTTAGTACTGATAATCACGCAGCTACCAAGAAGCAAATTATGCTCTCGACTCTAGCAACTGTCAGGGTTCAGACCATCAGATAAATTAAATATTGCCATACAATGTTTCATGTCCTCCATTTTGGCAAATACATACATACATGCATACACACACACACACACACAATGAAGTTATTTAAGTGAATGAAATTAAAATAAACTGAATATTCGAATTGATGATCAGCTGGTTTCTCCAGAAAGGAAAACATTACTGAAGGGTTAGTAATAATGGATGATAAGTGGATGGTAATTGTAGACTCCTCGTTATTATTCACTTAAAGTATGTAAAACTCCATTGTTTTTCTTTGTATTTATGATGAACTTGACTTTCAGTTTCTTTCTGGGATATTCACTGAAGTTTCAAAGTCCTAGGGATGATTTATAAGTAGGTATAGGATCTTTTCTCTTTGCTCTACACAGGAGGAATCAGGCATGAGGAATGGCCTCCCACTGAATCTATTCACAATGAGAGAATTTCCCAAAAGTAAGATTTTCTCTTATTTTGTATTGTCTCCATATGACAATGCCCAACACAATCCACCCCTTTCACTGACACTCCTGCCAATCTCCCCCAAATAATGTCCTCCCCAATGTGATGCAGCTCTTCCTCATGCAAGCAAACACACACTCATCCCCTCTGTAAGAGACGATCCAAATGCTCCTAAATCAGTTACGCCATTTTCAAGTCAGGATCTCTGGCGATTTTCCCTCCCATCTCCAGTGCTGTGTGAGTTTCCTCAATGTTCTTCAACTTATGGACTAACATGTAAAGGGAAGTACCACCAGTAAAGCCATCTCAATAGCAGGAGGAACAGACATGAAAGAGAAATGGAAACAAAAGAGAAGAAACGTAGACTGTGATTCATCTGGTACATTTATATTTTGTTGAAATAGTAAAAATGGAACGAAGGTTCCGATTTCCCCTCCCTGCATAGATCCCAGCTACTGTGGGCTATAAGAGACATCTTGCATTTGATTTGTTAGGCAACAGTGTAACATAAGCCACATTCTTTTTATGCTCTGAAGGGTGTAGCAGAGCAAAAATCATTGTTGCATGGGCCTGCCAAGTGGCTCACTTGGTTAAGAGCTTGCTCAAGAGTGTGAACCCTGAGCTACAGGGTCGCTGGTTCGATTCCCAGCCTGAGCTGAGCTACCATTGAGCTGCCAACAGGTGGCAGGATGGCTCAGCTAAAAAAAAAAGTCATTGTTGCAGCTCATGCACGAAGCTTATCCACGGGCTCACCTGTTTATATCCAGTCGCAGGTGAGCCTTCAGGTCTTTTAGCACCTGCTAGATTCCTTCGGCTTCTCCACCTCCTGATCCAGGTATCTACAACAACTCCATGATTCAGGGCACCAGCTTGTCCTTCAGGACACTCTTCTCATGTAAGTTGGAGGCATGGAGGCAGTGAGAAACCAACATGGGTTCCTGTCCAGCATTATGAGTTCCAACTCATCTTGGAAGACTGCAGTTATTTCTTGCTGTCCCCTCTCTTTGCTTTCCACATGTTACTTCCGGAGTGCTCGCCTATTGACGTCAAGCTCCATAACAAGTCTCAGAATAAACAAACACCCATCCCAGATTGTATGGCCTAATAAATCTGTTATCACACACACATGCACACTATGTGTGCATCTATCTATCTATCTACACACATATGTATGCACATATATAATCTATGTATGCATATATGTATGTGTGTATTTATAATACACTGTAGAATACATTATATAGAGTAGAAATCAGTATTCATAAATGAGTGTGTTTATTCAAATAACAATTCCTTACACAGAAAACCCAAGATAAACTAAATGGACATGAATACAGTTACAAAAATTAGTTGTTTATAATAGTAAAAAGAAATTTAGGAACAACTTACATGTTACTCAACAGAAAATGTGTAACTATAATCATAATAAATTCACCCACTGGACCACTACACGTAAGTGAAAATTAAATATGGATGATTTCCCTAATCTTGAGCAAAAAATAAACAAAGCAAGCAAGTAGCAGAAGGATCTAGATAGGATGTTCTGATTTATATAAAATTTAAAACTATGAAAATCATGTTATATAGATTCACATGTACATGTGTAATAAACTTAGGAAGGCATGCATGGAAATAAACAAATACATACAGAGTAGTAGTGGGTTGTGGTTACATCTGAGAGGGGGGTGTAGAGAGTTAAGGATGATGAGATTGCAAAAGGTTACCCAGCAGCCTTAAATAACACTGCTAATATTTTATTAATCTGAGTAGTGGATACAGATTCTCATTATATTTTCATGGATACTTTTTCTTATATGTTTGAAATAGTTCATAAGAGAGCCTTCCATGCAATTGGGGCCTTTTTAGTGATATTCATGTTGGCTGCAAATATGGGCATCTTCTGAGATGTTCTGATCCACATCTCTTCCTCAAATTTCTTTGTCAGGTGTCCTCCAATCTTGTTCGTCCCAAGTCCCTAATCATTTGACCAACGAAGACATTAGCCAGGCTCTGTGATTTGGTGTTGATTAATACAATGGATCATGTTTCTTTTCTTTTGGATTCCAGCCCATGATTCCAGGACTCATGATAAGGGAGAAACAACACTATACATTTGCTTTGGGGGATGGCCGGGCGGCTCAGTTGGTTAGAGTGTGTGCTCTGAACAACAAGGTTGCCAGTTCGATTCTCACATGGGCCAGTGAGCTGTGCCCTCACAACTAGATTGAAGACAACGACTTGAGCTGAGCTGCTGCTGAGCTGCCAGTGGGTGGCCGGAAGGCTCAGTTGGTTAGAGCACA
Source organism: Hipposideros armiger (assembly GCF_001890085.2). Classification (NCBI taxonomy): domain Eukaryota; kingdom Metazoa; phylum Chordata; class Mammalia; order Chiroptera; family Hipposideridae; genus Hipposideros; species Hipposideros armiger. Next base: position 1,428,539 of record NW_017731453.1, on the reverse strand, counting down.
GGCTCTTAAAAACAAGGTTGCCAGTTCGATTCCCACAAGGGATGGTGGGCTGCGCCCTCTGCAACTAGATTGAAAATAACGACTTGACTTGGAGCTGATGGGTCCTGGAAAAACACACTGTTCCCCAATAAAATTTATTTTAAAAAATTTGTTTTGGATTCCGAGCTTATATAATACTCTATTGGACAGCACGCCAAACTCCAAAAGTCATCTCCTGCTGTTTCCTTAATCAGGTCTTCAGTTGTCCAATCTATCATTTTATAAGAGTAGCTGCTTCTGTGCTATAGGCCAGTGAATTCCATAGGCAAGAGTCCATGTCTCACTTTATTAGGAAGATATTTAGTCATTGGTTTGGAGAGCATCATAGGACATTCAAGTAATCTGTAAATTTACAGGCAGGCAGGATGACCATCTGGAAATCCAGAATAAAGTTCATCCCAATGTAAGCATCATAACCGACAATGATGGGAGGAATCCACCAATATTAATCTTGATCTATGTAGCTGGCTGGTGTGCAGTACCAGGAAAGATACACAATATTGGCCTCTGATGTTTGGCAGTTTGGGCCCTCAGAAGTTGCAGTAACCAGCTCATCTTGGTTGGGAAAAGTCCATGCGAGTTAGCCCATGAATTACCTTCATGATAGGCATGCTGTTCTCTTTGTTCATGAGCTCAATGCACAGACAGGAGATGGTTAGGGGTGCTCTCAACATCTGCAGAATGGCCTCAGTAATCTCTGATCATTCAGATTCCTCTGCACTGAATAACCTTTGGTGAGTCATCACATGGGACAGTGATTCAATCTGTGTGCCCATTCTGGGAGGTCTATTCACATACCTCTCCTGCAGAAATCCTTGTCATCAATCACCCAATCCTATTCTCTATAAATTCTTGAGCATCCAGCAATGCCCATGAAACCACAGGCATTTCTCTCCTTCTAGGGAAACTGGACAACTGGATGCACTGCTGGAGGTTATGCCCACTGGGAGGACTTCCTTTATCTGTGTTTTTCAGGGCCACTCCTGAGTGGCGATGTGACACCACCGCAGTCTACTTTTTTGCTAGCATCAGCATACCATGGTGCCATTTGTAACAGCCACAAATATTTCCTCCATATTCAGTCCTCCATCAGAAACTACGTAGGAGGCCATAGATGTGGCTCGAGGGAGTTATAACCATGTGGCAGGCATAGTCACATTGGGAATATAAGTTATCTGCTACTACAACTTATTTCTGCCTTCTGGATCTGCTCGAGACTGGTCCTATAAATCACACTTCCACTTGATGGTAGGTTGTTTACTGCTGGGCCTGATTTTATCACTTGGAGTTTGGATAGTACGTAGTTTGTCAAGGGAAGGTTGGATTACATAGTCATATCCCCTGGTCAGACTTTCAATCTCCACAAAACCCCTGTAACACGTCAGGACCTTTTCATTAAAACAAAAAACAAAAAACAGTTACTTGATGAAGGAGCCATGATGCTGCTGAAAATTCAGTTCCAATTCTACTGGGACTTATATCAGATGCCATTCAGTATCCAGTGCATTTGCGGGGTCAGCCCTCTATTATTTAGTCAAGCAAGTGGTGTTTTCTTAAACTGGTAAATTGAGAACATGTTTTAAAAAGTCCTTTTGGTGTTTTGGACACAGCGCCTAGGCTGTATTTGAAAACGTGTATGCGTGAATATGCATGTGTGGCCATGGTGAGAGGCGAGCATAATCGTGCATCATACATCGGCAATATTATAGGATGCCAAAACACTGATTGCTAAAGCTACTTCACTGCAAACAAAAGTTCAACATGGCCTCCTTGTGGAGAACATGTGAATAGCTAATGCTGGCTTTCCTCAAACATGAGGCAGGGAGGGAGCTGGAGAGGAAGAGCAAGGGGAGGAGGCAGACAGTAAACTTTTATTTTCTTATATATTTACAGATTTTCCCCAGCATCTGCCCTTGTCTTATTTGATTTTACAGGCTAAGACAGGAAGCTGCATTGAATTCTCCTTGTCAGACTTCTAATGAAGAACGTACGCGATCAGCCCTGCATTAAGAAAGAAAATAGAGATGGAAAGTTGCCTCATGAGCTGAAGCAGAGAATAATTTAAATTACAACAGCAATGAAGCCAGGTGATTAACAGAAATTAACACATTTTTGTGACAAACAAAAGAAATTGAGAAGTGGAAAACTGGTGGGGATGTGTTCCTACTGTGATGTAGTTAGTTGATGCCAGGCTGGTCCTGACTTTGCAGATGCAGCATTTTCAGTACATCAATTTATAAATGAATTCCCCCAATACCACGCTGAACAGTTCATTAACTTTTATTCCTTTTTTTACTTGAATGTAAGAGCTCGTGTCATATCCCTGTGAAAGTATACAGCAAAACAAGGCTGATTCCTAAAAGCCATCTGTCATCGGGAGTAGCAATGGGCTAGACACTTCACGCTGGCTTCATTCCGAGACATCAAACATCCCAAAATGGCTGCTCTTACAAATGTAGGCTCGCCAACGTGCTTTGTTTTCCTTGGTGAAAAGACCAATGCACTCATTTTGGTTTCACTTTGATTTGTCTGGCTTTTTAATGACAAAAGGTATAAAAGGGGGCAGAAAAGGCCCAATATTAATAATGCTCGGTTCCATTAATACTCAGGGGAACTTCTGCTTTCCAAAGTCGCCTATGCACTCATTCTCCCGTGAAAGGAGTTTGTCTCTGAGAACAAGTCATAGGAAAATTACTATGGAGGATTTTTTTCTTCGTGTTGTCTTGTTATCACCTTTTCACCACATAGTGCAAATATTTCCCCTTGGAAACAATATTTGTCAATGATGCTTTCATTCTTATATTAGCCCCCAAGCGTATTTAGTTCCGAACAGAGATGAAATACATACATGTGCAGTGGTATGCTTATAACATCCTCTACGGGGCCTTTTGCATGTATGGCGTATACCAGTATGACATCAAGAATCATAAATGAAAAGGACAGGGTTTCCACTGGACTTCACATTAAGGGAACACATGCTTTGCAATGAAAGGGATGAATAGTGTGTCACCAGAGACAGTCAATTCAGAGAAGGATGCAATTGGACCCACGAAAGCCCTCAGAATGGTGACATTTCAAGAGGTTTTACGAACAACTCTTCCCACTATCATTTGGATTCTCATTGCTTCTCCTTCTTTCTTTCCCTTCTGTCACTGGCCCTTTCCCTCTTGTTTTTCTCTTTCCTTACATTTCCATTAACTATCTGATATCTTTCTTCTTGGCATTTACCATCAATTTCATTCCTCCCTTAGAAGGATTAGACTCTGGGTTCTTCAGGAGTTAATGTTAAAAATTCTGGCAAAGCAGCAGCTTAAGGTGATGGAAAGCGCATGGACTCGGCAGATACTCCAGCCAGGATTTTTATCCCCTGCTCACTATTGGCTAGTGTGGGTGATCCTGGTGGGGAAGGCAAAAGGTGTGTTCTAAATTCACGGAGGCTCAGTTTCTTCATCTTTGCATCGGAGCTCATAATACCTGCCTTAGCTCTCATCACCATACCTCCAAGCCTAGGCTCAGTCTGGCCTCGCTTCCGGGTTTCCCTTCCTCTACATTTGCACATAAGTAACCCCTATCCACCCAGCTTCAATTCTCCCTCCAGAAGGCTTCCTGGAGGCCGCACATCAGAATGTGTGTGCCATATTTCTTTTTAGCACTTAACATAACCCATCAGAATTGCATTTCTTTCTCTCTCTCTCTCTCTCTCTCTCTCTCTCTCTCTCTCTCTCTCTCTGTCTGTGAGCCAGGGCTCTGTGAAGACAGAAGTCATGTCTTCGTACCCATGATATTCCATCATCCAGGACAATGCCCCATCCAGGGAAGCTTCTGAATAATGCAACATCTCTAGAACTGAACGATTCTTTGAACTGTGATTTGCCTTGAAGATTAACTTACACATTTTATAGAAAGCACCCAGTGTGACTGACACATAGCTGGTTGTCACTTCTGCTTCATGTAATTTAAGAAATCACAACAATTCAATGAGATGATTTCACAGACTGCTTTTGTTTTTTGCGTGAATCTGAATCGCAGAGTAGACGGCTTTGAGACTTCAGTCAAATCCTGCCCGCCCACAGTAAATAAGAACATGTCATTGCTTAGCACTTGCGCCTGGTGCTTAGTGGGTACCAATTACGTATTTGCCAAAGGAATGAATTTATGAACTATCAGCGCCCTGTGAGGCCCTTTTTTGCTCTTTTAGATACTTCCTTCTCTAAGGTCTCACATAACGTTCCTCGTATTTTTATTGCAGTGCTTTTCAGACTATACAAGTGTTTTCTCTACCTAACTAGGAAGTATTCCAAAGTAGGTGCTAGGCCATACATCCCATCCATTCTCAACACCTAGCACAGTGTCTGATAGACTAATGGTCAAAAATAGAATTGGGTTTTAGCAATGTTACCTGAACTAATATTCAAAAATGGTCCTTCTGGTTCTTCCTCTCATCCATTGCGCTAAATTCTAACAAATCTAACTTTAGAGGCTTCAAAAAGAAACCCATGGCAGTGCTGCCACCATATATACCCCATAAATTAGGAATTCCAAATGAATTTATCATGAGGTACTGAAAATGGGAAACTCAGTACAAGTTAAAATAATACAAAAGCACAAACCAGTGGAGTGGGAAAATAAAATGTCCCAAGAGGTATGTAAGCCATCGATTGCATATTCCCACCTGATAATGCCTGACCTGAACTAATATGTACATAGAAAGCTTCCATTCGAATCATGCCGGATAGGGGGAATTGCAACCCATTGCAGCTTAGTTGTGTGTCCCTTAGCAGAACAGACTCAACCTGATAAGTGGCCTTCATCTGATGTTTCATTATGCAGGCAATACATCCTGAGTAACTGCTGATTACAGTTCTACGTTTGACAAGAAAGGTAAGAAGCCATCGATGCCTTTCCATTTCCGATGTTCTTTCTAGTCCCCAAGAGGTTCCTCAGACAGAGATAGCCAGGCAATTTTGAAGAGCTACTCTGCATTCACAATTCACTCTGTGTGCTCCAAACATCTCTGCCTATTATCAGGAGAAATTAAGATAAATGAAGCCGTCTGGACATCTTCGAGGGTTGAGTAAGAGGGCTCAAGTACAGCCAACTGTGGAAGAGATTCACTTAAGCTAATAGGAAGGCAGGAAATGTGTCCTCATCTCATTGCTGCTTCTGAGCCAGAGCACTGGACTCACTAGCACAGTGGGACCCATGTGCATGCCTTCTATTCAATGTGACAACATGGGAAATTACAAAGATCTTCACTGCGATGAGACACAGCGCACAGACTGATGATGTGTGATGCGATAATACATGAATAATACAATAGTCACTCATACGAACTAGCTGACATACAGATGAGCACAAGAAGTTCACTTGACAGAACAGTGAGTTGCCGCTATTGCTCAGAGAATAAACTGATGAATCATGAGGTTAAGAAAGGGAGTGAACATAGGGAGAGAGTAGATGGATGCGGAGCCTAGTGGTCATTCTGAGATCAAATAATCAGGTGTCATGTGCATACACAAGGGAGATGGAAGAACTCAAGGTTCCAGTCAAATATTGAACTATTTCAACTGAATATATGAGGAGAGGACAAGTGCCAGGTTATTATCAGGATGAGGCTGTAACCATGGGAATGGTTGGCTGAGGTACAGTGGAAATGAGTACCAGGAAATGAGAAGGTGTAAATATTTTGAGACCAAACAATTGAATGGTTCATCTGTGTGGCAACACAACTTGGAGTAAAGCTGAAATGATGAAGTCCAAAATTCTGCAATGAATATGGGGGGTATGCGGGGGGACTTGGAGGTGACACCAACGAAGAGAAATAGGGGGTTGCGCGACAACATAACCTCATAAGAGCAGGAGGTTTTGCCAACTAGGGAAGTATCTTTGTTTGGGCTGCTCTAACAAAAATACCATGGCCTCAGTGGCTTCTACAACATTTATTTCTCACAGTTCTGGAGGCTGAGAAGTTTAAGGTCAAGGTGCCATCGGATTAGGTGTCTGCTGACAGCCTGCTTCCAGGTTCACAGATGGCTGTCTTCTCACTGCAACCTCCCATGGCAAGTGGCAAGGAAATGCCCAGAGGTCTCTTTCATAAAGGCACTAATCCCATTCATGTGGGTTCCCCTATTGTGACTTCATCACCTTCCAAAGGCCCCATCTCCAAACACCATCACATTGGGGATTAGGTTTCAACAGATGAATTTTGGGGACAGACGAACCAACAGTCCATAGCAAGGAGTAATGGGACAAAGAACAGGATAGATACCAACTAACTGAGGTAATCGAGGAGTGGGAGAATAAACAGATTCTATTAGCAGAGGTGCTGAGAAGGCACTGTCCTTGGACCACCACCAGGTTTGGGTTAAAACAGAAAAGTCAAAGAGAACATCGTGACAAGTTTTGAAAGTAAAAGAAATGAGAAGCTGTTGGGACAGGAGCAAGCACAGAGGTATGGGTAGAATAAGCTGAGGAATATGCATTATATTTTTGGAGATAAGTAAGGATGACAAAGAGGTGAGGCATTCCACAACAATGGGCTGCAAGTATTCTAATTTGATTATTCCCAGAGTGTCCAGCAGGATGGCAAGTCCCCAGCCACTCCACACAGAGTCAGGAGTGATATGGACTGAGGATGCTGCCGAGCGAGTTCTAGGGTAGGTGTGCACCAGTGGGATGAACTAGCTTTCAAGATCCTCATTTTATGTGAGAAAGGGGTGATGTACCCTGAGAATATAGAAAAGTTAAGAGACATCGCTAAGCCCTTAACATAAGCAACCCAATCGCTCTGGTTTCTCGAGGAACAACATTGCTAATTTCAAGTACCGATGGAGAGTCTCAGAAGCTTTTTGGCATAAAATGTATTCTCCCTGATTTGAAGACCAAAACGTTACATTTAGAAGGAAGATGAAAGGAAATCGCATAATGACTCCCGGCAAGATAAAACTACATGATGCTTAATAAGGTCTGAGATTTCTGGGGAGGTTGCAGAGAGATTGGAAACAACAAATACTCCTTCCCCTTCTTCCCTTTGATATACTTGTATTCATTTCCTATTGATGCATAACAAATTACCGCTAATTTAGTGGCTCAACACAGTAGACAATTATTATCTCAAAATGTCCATGGGTCAAGGGTCTGGGCATGGATTAACTGGTTCCTTTGGTCAAGGTCTCACAAGGCTGACATCAAGGTGTCAGCCAAGGCTGCTAGCCCATCTGAAGCTTGCAGCTGACTTCTAAAATCATTCAGATTGTTGATAGAATTCATTTGCTTGCAGCTGTAGAACTCATGGCACCTTGCTTCCTTGAGGCCAGCAAGGGTACTTCCCTACTGCTTCCACTCTCTGAGCTCAGAAAAAGCCTAAGCACTCTTTGAAAGGACTATCTGATTAGGTCAGGCCCTTCCAGGATACTCTCCCCTCTGATTAACTCAAAGTCAACTCATTAGGAACGTGAATCCTGTCCTATAAGACCAAAGACCTCTTCACACATCAATAAATCACTGTGCTGTTCTTCCTTTTACTTTTGCTCTCCAGCCCAGCCACCAGCTCCTCCGTCCTTTCCTGTACAATTCTATAGTGAAACTCTATGATATAAAACTGAGTATGGTTTGTTGTTGACTATGATTTGGATAACCTGTGTCCCAGACCTGCCTTTGCAAGTCACTTTCAATGTGACCTTTGGCAAGCCAAGAAAGATGTGGCAGTGCCATTTCTTTATGATGTCAAAAGGGCACAATGTTGTAAGGTAAAACTTGGTTATAATAGAGAAAATTAATTTGACATGTCTCAAGTCCTGCCTAGAAGAAGAAAGGATAATTCTTTATCATTTTAAAAGGATAGATTAGAAAAATGAAGTTTCTATTCTAGGAACAGGTAGTTAGAGATAAAAAGATGTATAAATTATGTCAAATATTCTTTAATGATGTTGGCAGTTCTCATTTGAATTCTGTGGAGGTTCATTATGTTGGAGCAGGGGCCAAGGATAGCACCTGGGATCATAAAACAGTGACTGAACTTATAATCAACCAAAGTTCAAGGGATCTTAGGCTGCTATTTAACATATTATCTATCACCTCCTATCCTTCTGACAGATGTGCCATCGGAAACATTCTTTCTGGAGCAACCACACATTTGTTCTTATGTTACAAAACAAGGAGAAAGCCATGATGCTACGATCAACCATTATCCCAGATATCAGTACATGCTAATTCTTTAGTATGCACTCCCAGCACAAGACAACTAATTAGGAGGTTCCTTTGAAGACTGCAACTAAAACAAGGTTTACCCTTTTCATTCTGTCCTGTGTTCCACTGCTGTGATTTGAGCAATTTCAATGTATGGGCCAAATTCCAAGATGTGAGATGTAATTTTTTATTTTAAAGATTTTACTGGGGAATTAGGGAAGGGGAACAACATTGGAGAATTGGAGAAGGGGAACAGACAAGTTGCTATCCTTTTGTTCTTCAGTCTAGTTGTGGAGGCCCGCGCTTCACTGGCCCATGTTGATATTATCATTGCGCTCTTCCCGGGTGAGGCAGTCACTATCTGGCCATTGGACGGCCGCTCACAGCAGCTCATGCCCACTGCCGGCCAGCCCTACTGCAGCCTACGCCGTCACCGGCGACTCACGGCAGCCCAGCTCCAGGTTGAGCTGTTGTTCTCCATCTTAGGTGTAGAGGTCGCAGCATCACTGGCCCTCATGTGGGATCCGAACCGGGGCCCTGCTGGTCAGAGCTGGCGTCCCAAGCCAACTCTTACCAACGTGCCACTCAGCCAGCCCTGAGATGTAATTTTTATTTACCAAACCTTCTACTTAACAATTTGAAATTTCCTCACGCCAAAAGCACGTGAATATTTGGCACAATATCTGACCATGATTTAGTAGGGGGCGTGAAAACGTGTAGAGTCCGAAGGGTATCCAAAGAATTAGGTTGAACTTAATTAATATTAGGCTTTTGAAATTCAATTTCGTGTTTCATACATCTTTGTTGAAAAAATATGACTAAGCTAATTTTACCATAATCAAAATGCTCACTATTTGAAAGCCCCTCTTCTATTGCGTTTACATGGCCATTTCCACAGCTGTGAAACTCTGTTTGCCCAATGAAATCAACATTATGGTTTCAGACACAGCTAAACTCCATAGTGTAAGTAAATTATTTCAACATCATTTTGCACTCAGAGCACTAACAAAACTCTTATTTTTTTCAAATAGCATATAGGAAATTGTGTCATTGTTTGGCAGATAGTGACATATACTGGGGGTGCCAAAAAATGTACACAGTTTAAGAGATGTTATCTATGTATTACTTTTCAAAGTTGAATTGAGTCACGGTAGTCATATATAGTATGACATTCACTCAAAAGATGGCATTAATCAAATGAATGCTAGCGTCATTCATTGTATTACAATTTCAATACAGTTTTCTCCTTTCTTAAAATGTGTATACATTTTCTTTTGGCACCCTCTGTATATTACACTTGAGTTGATGGACACAGTTGGAATTATCTGAGCCATAGTTTAGCAGCTTTGAAGCTGGGAGACTAGATTTCAAGAGTGTTAGCTGAGAATTTCTAAGGATTTAGATAGCAGAACCCATCCCCTGCAGATTCAAACAGAAGTTTTGTTTACAAAACACCACTATTTGCAAATGAAGCATACATTTCAGACCCAAACACTTGATGTATCCCCATCTCTATTTGTGGAAAGCAACCGCTGAACTACAGGAAACCGAGCTCAGTGGCAAAATCGACAGAGGCAGGAAAGCAAGCCAGGAAGTTACAGATTCAGGTTTCAGGTAAAACCTTTCTACCAATCTCTACCTCACAAATACTTCCTGCTTCCCACGTAGGATCATCTTTTTTTTTTTTTTTTTTTAGCTGAGCCATCCCGCCACCTGTTGGCAGCTCACGGCTGCTCAGCTCGGGCTGACTCGAACCGCTGTTGCTCAGAGCTCAAACTCTTGAGCGAGCTCTTAACCAACTGAGCCACTCAGCCGGCCCTAGGATCATCTTTATGTCCCTTTAAAACACTAATGACACTGAAAGATGTAATCTCAAAAGCGTTATGTGTTATCTGACATAACTACATGGATGACTTATTCAGCACTCTCCCTCTCTCTCTATCTCTCTCTCTCTCCCTCTCTCTCTCTCCTCTGTCTCTCAGAACTTTCATATTTGTTTTATTCTCACCTTGAATCTGTCATCAGTGTGGACACATGGACAGAATGAAATGATAAACTGTAGAGAAGGAAAGGTGATAAGCATGATATTTCACCAACTGAAGACTTTATTGAGAAAACCATAATCCTACTTTTAAAATATGACATCCTGAAAATTGTCCCTTCAATTAACCATGGGGAACATGCCTGCGATGGCTCTCCTAGCCTTTAATCACTTGTTCATGTCTTGCACATCTGTCAGAATACAGCTCACTGGTTTCAAGCAACCCTGGTGCCGCACTCCCATACCACCCCATCTCTACTTTTATTTGTTTTTAAAAAACTTTGTTTTTCAGGCACAGTTGACATTCAATGTTATTTTATATTAGTTATTTTATATTCGTTTCAGGTGTACAGCATAGTGGTTAGACATCTATATAAATTTATGCACTGACCCCCCCGCCAATTAGCCAACTACCCATCTGACACTATACATAGTTGTTGCAACATGATTGACCATATTCTCTATGCTGTACTTTAATCCCCATGAGTGTTTTGTAACTACCAATTTGTATTTGTTAATCCCTTCACCTTTTTTCACCCAGCTCTCCAAGTCCCCTTCCCCCAAAGTAGCACTTCTAGCACACGTTGCAATTGTTTATATCTGTGCCTCAGTGTGCAAGCTGACCACTCTTCTCCAGTGGAAGCAATGCCTCATTTATCTTCATTTCTGAGATTTTCTCAGTGCCTGGCACTTAATAGGTGATCAGTTGCATTAACTAATAAATGAATTAGTGAATGACTCAAAGTCTATACTTCTAAAGACTTATATTATCTAAGCCACCTTTGTCTACTGGAATAGATCAAGTATTTTGTACAGATGCACACGTACGATTGAGCTGTAAAATATGAACATAGACAGATGTGTGCAGAGGTCACAGTTTTGAGAGATAATCATCTTTCATAACCACTTATCCACGAAGGTAAACCCAGTGTATGTCTACCACTTCTGCAATGTCATTCCACTTATTCCAAAACTATTGACTGACTACCCGTTAAGTGACCAAGACTGTTTTTGTTTGAGGGTACAGCAGTGAAAAAAAATAAGACTACAAAGCCCCTACCAACATGCAGTTTATAAATGAGCAGATAGCAACTCTTTTGTGCTTCTTTCTGTATTCAGCAGTGTAAGTACTTGATATGTGTTATTTCATTTAATCTTTAGCACCACCATAGGAAGTAGCTAAACTTATGGTTCTCATTTTTATAGTGGAGACATTAAGGCACAGAGAGGTTTATATAATCTATAAACTTTCAAACTTGTTTTTGTGGCTTAAATTTCAGAGCTTTTTAAAACTTATAAATGCTGTCAATTGGCTATGCTGTGGTTGCAACGTTCCTGGTGTTTACAGCAAGAAGGGTTCTCTGAATTGAGAATGATACATCAACATAATCTTCTTAGAATTCTTAGTAAAGAAAGATTCCCCACAAAGGAAAGAAGCGATCTCAGAAGAAATACATCCCTAAGTATACCTAGCTTCTCAAAAAGCAAACTATTACTGTTAAACAGCCACGTCCAATAAACCATTCATTAAGCACACAGAAAACATACCAAACCTATCCATTTCTTTTATTATCACACATCATGCTTCAAATCCAGTATGATTTTCTTTTTAAGTTAACATAAATAGAATCCCAACTCTTTCTTAACATATGCAATTCAGGGCATCCATATCTTCTATTTGTCAACTGTTTTCCCAGCATGCATTGAGTCAGATCTCTTGAAATTACACCTGTCTGCACTCTATGACCAGATGACTTTACAATGATTAACAAAACCCAAGTAGACTAAGAGAACAAAAGATTTGAATAAAAATTTCAGTTATATGACGTGTCATCAGAACATATAACATAGATTCAAACTATGATAGCAGCACCATATATTAATTCTAAATCAATATTACTGCATGATGATCAAAAGTTTTGTATGCTTAAATTACTAATGTCTCCATAGCAAAATAAAGATACCTATTTGACTGGATTTTTCTTTATGTGTCATCCTATTTGCCTCGGGTCCCTACCCTCTCTCCTTTATCGCAACGTTTACCTTTCTCACTCGAACAAAATCTACTGTAGTCCCACTGCAGTCGGCTTGTACTTCCATTTAAGGCTTTCTTGTATATTGACTAGTATTTGAAGAGTTAGTTGTTGACCTGTCTGCCTTGCCAATTAAGTTGTAAATTGTTCGAGGGAAAAGGCTATGACTTATTTATACTCCTACCCTCCGCCAACCCTTAGCACCATGATTCACACAAAACAGCTGTTAAGAAAATGTTTGAGAAATGAGTGATCATCATCTATGTTTTTTAAAATCAAGAGCATTAAGTGCCACCAATAGTTTATCCAAATGGCATTTTGCATCAAAATATTATAGACCCCTCTTGGTGGGATATGTCAACTCTCTTAATGTACTCTTGCAAAATCCAAGTCTGGGGACTAATTAAGAAGAGTTATGAAAAGCCTTTTTAAAGACCACTTAGCATCTCCTGACTTGAAGGCCATATCATTTCTTCAACAGATCCAAAGGACTACAACTTGAAACCAACCATCCAATGACCTTGTAACATGAGCCTTAAAATAAACTTGAGCCCAAGCGGAAGGTGCTACTTCAGGCTGAGGGGTAAAAACTCTGCAGAGAGACTACATGGTGTCCAAACCTGCTCCATCATACACTGGCTCTACAAGTTTTACTGCTATCTCTCCACATAACATTACATGAGTGGAGGCATTTTTGCGAGGACTAAGTTGGATCATGCATATGAAGCAAGAAGTACAGTACCCGACACGTAATGAACACACAACTGTCACCATCCCCTGACCTGGTTTGTATGCACTGCAGATCGGTAAACTTAACGTTTTTTCCTCTCCCCTTCCCGCCTCCATCTTCGAGCCATTGTTCTCAGTCAGGTTGTGGAGGACACCGCTCACTAGCCCATATTGGTATTGTGATAATTGCGCTCTTCCGGGCTGAGGCAGACGGGTCGCTGGCCATTGGACGGCCACTCACGGCAGATTCCGGCAGCCCACTGCAACAGGGACTGCAGCCTATGCCATCGACGGCCACCCACGGCAGCCCAGCTCCAGGTTGAGTTGTTCACCATCTTAGCTGTAGAGGGCGCAGTGTCACTGGCCTATGTGGGAATCAAACTGGCAGAGCTCACGCTCTTACCAACTGAGCTATCCGGCCACCCAAACCTTTTTTTTTTTCTTTAATTAAAGTTTATTGGGAGTGACAAAGATTAGTAAAGTCATATAGGTTTCAGGTGTACAATTCTATAATACATCATCTATGTATCACATTGTGTGTTCACCACCCAGATAGACTTAAGCTTTTTTAAGCCCAGGTCTCCAGAACGTCACTCTGCTGCCCACCTTTGCTCAGCCTTACTTACCACATGCCAGCGGTGGTGAGTAGGGTTTCCAAATAAAATACAGCATGTCAGTGAAATCTGATTTTCAGATAAATAGAGAACATGTTTTACCGTAATTGTGCCCCATGTAATATTTTGGAAATACGTATACTAAGAAATCATCCATTGCTTACCTGAGATTCAAATTAAAGAGGCACCCTGTATTTTTGTTTGCTGAATCTGCCAATTCATGCTGGAAAATGACCCATTAACAGCAGTCCCTTGCCTCAAGCCCATACAAATGAACACAGGATTGCAGAACCTCCATTTAAAAAGAAAAAATATTGGAGAACAGCCACGGTCATTGGTTACACATTGCTTTCATGCTACAATGGCATAGTTGACTCTTCTAGGGAGGGTGCAGCTCACAGTGGCCCATGCAGGGATAAAACCGGCAACCTTGGTGTTCTCATCACCACACTCTCACCAACTGAGCTAACTGGTCACCCCCAGAACCTGCATTTTTCACTGCTTCCCCATTCACTCAATTTTAGGTATTAACAATGAATGAAAATCCAGCAAAGGGACCTAGGCTATCAAGGAAAAACTGGACAGCTTTATTCCAACTTTATGTGACTTGAGTTTTTCCATTTTTGAAAGACCTGGCATATTTAATAAGAACAATTTCTGTGTCAAACGCTAGATCTCCAATTGTATTATTTTCTACCCTTCATATATTACGGGCGGCTATATAGAGGTGGCCTATGAGTGGCTGGACATCCTAGAAGCTTTGTCTAATAAGGCTGCATCAGCACACATACCAATAAAAAACAGCAAAGTTCACTTCAAAGCATTGTCTAGGGAAAGGGGTTTTGGATACATCTCCAACGAGTGGTACTCATGATTTTTCTCTTTCCAATTAGTGGTTCTTGTTCTGACACACACTTTGAGAGTTCCCTTGGTGACGCATATCTTAGGATGAGCTCAAAGAGGGAATATTAACCATATTGAGCAGAGCCTATCCCATTTATTTCTGACATTCAATAATTTTACATAAGGGATCTTTTTCAGAATATGCTATGAGGTGCTACAAATACTTAAAAGATGTCTGTAGTGTGGCTACTGACCATGTGGTTATCTTTTAAAAATACATGTAGGGCCGGCCGAGTGGCGCATTGGTTAAGAGCTGGCTTGGGATGCCAGAGGGCCCCGGTTGGGATTCCACATGTGAGGGCCAGTGACACTGCCCTCTACAGCTAAGATGCTGAACAACAGCTCAACCTGGAGCTGGGCTGCTGTGAGTCACCGGCGACAGCGTAGGCTGCAGCCGGCTGCAGCCCCTGCTGCAGTGGGTTGCAATGGGCTACCGTGTGTAGCCAGCAGCCGCACTGAGCGGCTGTCCAGAAGCCGGCGACTGATCTGCCTTGCCTGTGAAGAGCGCAATGATGGTGCCAACTTGGGCCAGTGAAGCAACGTCCTCCACAACTAGACTGAAGAACAAAAGGACAGCAACTTGTCTGTTCCCCTTTCCCCAATTCCCAGCACTGTTCCCATCCCCCCAATTCCCCAATAAAAAAATCTTTTAAAAAAATACATGTATATATGTGTATGTGGGTATATATGTATATGCATATACATATATGTACATACTCGTATACACATATATGTATCTATACAAATATATATTCAAGACTGGACAGGTTATTTTAAATAGATGTTATTTTGGGTAACATGAGTCATTTCAATACTTAATACTATAATTTGTTTGGATTCAGAGTTTTGTGGATACTCCTCTTGCAGATATTCCATGGCCCACAGGACTCAATGGTTTTCCTCATAACCCTATTTTAAATAGCCAACTACATCTCTATCTATCCCCTTATCCTGTCTTATTATTTTAGCACTTGTTATCTATTCACTGAATATCATAGCGCGTATCTTTTTTTTCTAAGTATTTCTTTCCACAAGAACACAATATCCATAAAGACGGTTTTGTTTACCTTTCTCATAGTCATGATCTAAGTATCTAGAATAGTGCTAAGCACATGGTCATCACATAATAAGTACTTTCAAATGAATACACGCATAAAGTAGAGCAATAATAGCAGCTACTCTATGTGAGGCGGCTACTGCATGCTGGGCACTGTGCAAAATGATTTATACATGAGAGGAGACATACATGTTTTTTTGTTCATAAATGTCTGCACGGAGGGGTTCTGGTGACTGAGAGATCTTTAATTCCGTGAACAGAGTAACAACTGATAGGCGTGGAAGGTTAGAAATAAAAGAGCTTTATGGCACTAAACAGTTTTGCCTATAAAAGAGAAACCTAAATACAGATCTTAGAAATCAAGGAGCTAGTATTAGTACTTTGGGAGGAAAGTGGCAAGATTAAGATTAAGGGGTGCTTGGAGGAAGGGTCTGGAAAAAAAAACAGTGGCTTGAATCAAATGTAGTATTTTGGGAGTTGCAGGAAAATATACGAAGTCTGAAAATTAGGTTCATGAACTTCTTGGGAAAATGTTGCTAAACTTTTTTGATTTCAGAGGGATTATTCTTTATGAATTTGTACCAGCGGGACAAACAGTGAACCAAGTTTACTATTTGGAAGTGCTAAAAAGGCTGCTTGAAAAAGTTAGATAACCTGAACTTCTCGCCAACAATTCACGGCTTTTGCATCATGACAATGCACTAGCTCACACGGCACTGTCTGTGAGGGAGTTTTTGCCAGTCAACAAATAACTGTATTGGAACACCCTCCCTACTCACCTGAACTGGCCCCCAGTGACTTCTTTCTTTACCCGAAGATGAAGGAAATATTGAAAGGAAGACATTTTGATGACATTCAGGACATCAAGGGTAATATGACAACAGCACTGATGGCCGCTGCAGAAAAAGAGTTCCAAAATTGCTATGAAGGGTGCACTAGGCACTGGCGTCAGTGCATAGCTTCCCAAGGGGAGTACTTCAAGTGTGACCAAAGCGATATTCAGCAATGAGGTATGCAATACTTTTTCTAGGATGAGTTCGTGAACTTAATTGTTCGACCTCATACGATGGGGTTTTTTAAGGGAAATTTTATAATCGTCTTATATAAATCCTTCTCCACTGTTTCTTTGGCCAAATGTTCTTTACATTGTTTATTTCTATTTAATGCCTATGCATTTTCTTTTGCTGGAATAGACAACCGCCATGACTTGCTCCAAGACAGGCATGAAGGACAACAGGCTGCCTGTACAGATCACTCACAGACATAAATAGAATAAAAAATCTGACACTTGGGAGTCACCACGTAGTCCATCTTCCCACCTAAGATGGAATTAACTCCATCAGACTCTTAAAAGATGGCTTGTGTATTAGCACGTCAATTGATGACAGACACACTTCACTAGGAAGTCCATTGGGGTTTTTTTGGGCAGCTCCATTTTTCTCCCCATTCAGGGCCTTTTTGTAACTGATCTGCAACCCACCTGTCTATAACTTGCTTAATGTTATTTAAATAATAAGCTTTTGAAAAGTAAGCAATGTATCTAGCAATCGAGTCCTCACTTAGAGCTTTAGAAAAATAGAGACCCCGATCATTTCTTCCTCACATGTTACATTTTGTTAGCACAATTAAAACAGCTATGTGCCTGGCAATAACGGGGGCTCAACAAATATTTGTTAAATAAATGAATGAAAGAGGTTTAAAGCTATCATGCCCTCCAGTCTTTTCTAAGAGTCTAATCATCCTTCTATTTAAGGATCCTTTCGCTGTGTTTGGAAAATAACAGTGACAATACACACAGTCTCACAATATCAAAGACATCTTTATACTCTACTACCACATTTAAAGGAAAGCAAACCAAGTTAGAGAGTAGTGGGCATTGTTCAAAGTCATAATGGCAGATAAGGGGCTGTGTGCAAAGCAGATATTATGAGTTATGCCACTTTGTCCATTTAAATATCTATTTGAAATGTCTGGTGGGAGATGGCACATAGACCAAAATATCAAGAAAGGGAAAAATTAGTCCCTTGACACGCTTTGGCAGATGGAAAGGAATAAAGATATTCGATAACGACAACCTTTCTCAGTTTCCCGGATGAACCCTAAAGACCACAAGCTCCATTGCTCACTCTGGTACTAGTTTTAAGCACCACTCACTTTCTGGAAATATGTTAGCATTTGGGTTTAACAACTATTGATTCTCAAAGGACCAAAACCATGTCTGATCAAGTATACTAAAGGACTGTGTTTCTCCTTATTCATACACAGAACTGTAACTGAAAAAAGTTAATCATAGTCATACGTGAAGAACAGGAAAAGGGGGACAAAATCTCCAAGGATGCAATATGAATACTAATCCTTTGTTGGGAACTAAATCACAGCAGGGATAAAGAAGATGAGCCCACAACACTGTCAAAATATTGTGTGTCATTAATTCAGGAAACCAACATGCTCAGAAAGGATTAGACTCACTTAGACAATTAGAGAGTTCATTTGAATCCATGAAGAGTTAAATGCCATTTATCATTCTGATCAGACAAAACCGAACCAAGCCCTTTTATGGGGGGAAAAAAGAGCTCATACAGTGGAATGAACCTCGGTGCAAAAAGGGGGAGTTTCAGCAAGGGTTTTACAGGTAACTGAAGGGAGGAACTTGTAAGGCTCAGCAGCTTTCATAGTGAAGGGAATTTCATCAGAAACATGGCCCAGCCTCAGCATTTGGCATTCAAGAGAACATGTCTTCATCTTTCCACCTGTAAAGAGGTGGGAGTCATTTAGCTATATTTAAATTATTAGTGTGAGTAGCCAAATCTAGGCTCCTGTTCCAAATAGAAGCTGGCTACTGCAGTCAGATGTGGACATGGCAACCATCCATTGGCATCAATGGATTTGCCTGATAAAAAGATTCCAGAATCCAGTGTATGTCAATGCCAAACATATGAAGAAGACACTTGGAGAGAAGATGCTGTGAAGAAAGGAGGCACAGGAAAGGGATGTAAGAGGTAAGATCTCTCCAATTTATCATGATTTCCCTATTCTTACTCTCTAGCCAAAGTGTAATAGAGTCCTTCAAGTCTCCTATTTTTCCCTTCCTCCAGCCTCGCCAAACTTATAGACTATCCTACACACTAGTCCAGCCAAAGAATTCTTTCTAGACCAATAAAGATGACATTGATTCAAAGTCTCTAATGGTTCACCATTGCCCACAGAATAAAGTTTAAGTGTGGTAGTGATGCATGCAAAATCACTTACAAACTGAGCCTAACTGCTGTCCAGTAGCTACTGTCCTCATGACCCTCACCACCACTCTGAACTTGAACCACATAGAACTTCCATTCGCCAAATTGCTCATGCTCTTTCACAATTCCATGTCTTTAAAAATCAGGTGCATTAGATCTGAAATAACTTTCCCTTTCTTAGTGAAGTCTACCCATCCCAGACTAATATTACCTGTATGAGATCTTCTCAGGGTTTCATGGCTGATTTCCTTGTTCCCATCTCTGGGAGATTTTACAATATGATTCTGAAAACATCTATGTGTGTATCTAACTTCTCTACCAGACCTTGCACACTTTGGGGGGAATATGGTGTCATCTCCAATTTTTTCATTACCATTATTCGTCATGGGTGTGGGGCCCACTAATGGTTGTATGCACTTATTTCAGTAAAGTGGTTTCCTTCAGAATATTTGCAATGTTTCATTCTGTATGGAGATGGTATTAACGGAGCTTGAGAAAAGAATAGGGCAAACCCACACCACTGAGAAATAAGTTCAGTTGTGTTTTGCTTAAACCTGCGTGCTCTGGGTTCGATTCTGGGCCGAGCTTGGATAAGAAGACTCTACCTTATAGTACATAAATGATCTCTCCTCACTTCTGCTTCTTAAGGATGAAACACATAGCCCCAGGTAGGTACAAGAGGAGGTAGATTATAAGGGAATGGAGCATGGAAGTATGCTAAATTCAATTTCTGTTGGGTTGTCGGAAAAGTCATGACATATTTTTCCTATGTTTTTCATTGCAAAAACGCATCATGACTTTTCCGACAGCCCCAATAGTACACTGAGTTTGAAGAGCCAGGTAAAGGTTTCCATCATGTGGTTCGGGCCGTTGGACTTGAGCACAGGCAACCTTTTGAAACTTGAGACAAAGTAGGGGAACGTATGGTTCTAGAATGCAACTTACTTTGTGCTCGACTATTTTAGAGAAACTGGCTGTTATCTGAATCAATTACTAGTTTACAAAATCCAAAACAAGGAAACACGGAAACACACACACACACACACACACACACACACACCATATAACATATATCAAAATTATGAAGCTATGAAATACTTAATAATTCACATCCTTCAATAGGCAAAATATTTTGAAAGCTTGTAGTACTGTAGTGAAAAGGAAAAATCGACTCCTTTCCCTGGAAACTACTCTTCTCAATTATAGATTTTCTTTTAAAGGCACTTATAGTCTATACAAGCCATGCCCTTACCCCCAGAGCTCCATATTCCTGATTCTGAAAAATTATTCTTCTGGGTATTTAGGTTCTGAGAGATACATCGAGAATACATTTGGAATGATCTCATAAGGAGTATATTATCAAAACCCACTTAGAATAATGAAGAGGTCAATTTCAGAGTTAGGACAATGGGGAACAAATGAGTTCATACTGGACATCTTGCTGAGGTATAGAGTGATCTGTAGAAAAATAAAATATTAAGGTGGTGAAAAGGGCTAAACCATGTGACTCTACTGCACGGGGAATACAGAACACTTGCAAGATAGGAAATTAAAAAATGCATGTCAGGGAGAAATAAATACAACTAGGTTGGAAAGGTTCATGAAGAAAGGTTTTGTGGGCCGATCAAGTGGCACATTGGTTAAGAACTGGCTTGGGACGCCAGAGGGCCCTGGTTCGGATCCCACATATGAGGGCCAGTGACACTGCCCTCNCCTGGAGCTGGGCTGCCGTGAGTCGCTGGCAACGGCGTAGGCTGCAGCCCCTGCTGCAGTGGGTTGCCATGGGCTACCGTGTGTAGCCAGCAGCCACCGTGAGCTGCCGTCCAGAAGCCGGTGACTGATCTGCCTCAGCCGGGAAGAGCACAATGATAATACCAACATGGGCCAGTAAAGCAATGTCCTCCACAGCTAGACTGAAGAACAAAAAATGACAGCAATTTGTCTGTTCCCCTTCCCCCAATTCCCCAATAAAAATCTTAAAAACAAAAAAAGGTTTTATTTTTCTCATGCACTTAAAAAGAAAGAAAAAGAAAATATAAAACATGATTATCTTAAAAACTTAAGCAACTGAATTTAAAAATCAAGAATAGAAGACCTTTGTGTCTATATATGCTGCACTTGACATTGATCACTAGTGTTTTACAGCTAACTATGATGATGTTAAGAAGCTTTTCAACCCCCTGCTGCCATTTCTGAAGATGGTAAGGAAAAGGGGAGATGATACTGATTGGTATACAATCAATCAACCCTGCTTGATGTGATTTTCAGGACATGTGTGGATTGAAAAATAATTTCGTATACCAATCACAAAATTCATCAGAGAAGACAGTGGTATTCTACTATGGGACATGAGAAATGGACCCCATTTAGAGGTTGAATTAGACATCATGCATATGTTGGCATAAGTGACAGTCCTGATAATCTTCTAAAAATATGGTGAGCATAAAAGAGCAAGCATAAAACTCAAAAAGAAAAATGTCTGAAATGGTTATAATAAAAAAAGATATTTAAGTATCTACATCATAAATATAGTGGAACTGATATGCAAATGTCAGGAAACCATTTGTTCATGATAACGTGGGATAAATTCACAGCATAAACAGTGCACCCATGATCGTCTCTGTTAGATTATTGATGTCGCAGTAGGTTCCAGACATGTACTCTTGAATGAGGTAATGATGTGAAGAGTTCCAGAAAACAAGCTACACTTATACTCTGCTAAGATCAGATTTGCAATCACTTTGAATCAAATGGTCCTGAGAGTTCCTTAAGAAATTATTCTACTTGACAAAATGTAGTTGTCATTAAGTTCTTCTCTGATTCTCTGCTCCTTCCACTTGCCTTATAGTGATATTGATACTAAATTCACTAACTCATTCTATGCCTCATTCTACTATTTATTGAAAGCAAAATACACGTCTTACACTATATTTTCTACAAAGTATTCAAAGGTGAATACAACAGAACTCATGCCTTTCTTTTTTTCAATTACAGTTGACATTCAATGATTTTATATTAGTCTCAGGTGTACAGCACAGTGGTTAGATATTTATACAATTTATGAAGTGATTTCCCTCCCCCCCATAAGTCTATTACCCACTTGGCACTATACATTAACCATTACAATATTGTTGACTACATTTTCGATGCTGTACTTTACATCCCTGTGGCTATTTTGTAACTATCAATTTGTACGTCTTAATCTCCTCAACTTTTTCACCCAGCTCCCCAACAAACACACCTCCCATCTAGCAACCATCAGTATGTTCTCTGTATCTATGCGTGTTTGTTTTGTTTATTCATTTATTTTGCTCTTTAGATTCCACATATAAGTGAGATCATACAGTATTTGTCTTTCTCTGTCTGACTTATTTCACGTAGCATAATGCCCTCTAGGTCCATCCTATACATAGTTATCATATGATTGACTATGTTCCCTATGCTGTACTTTACATCCTCGTGACTGTTTTGTAACTACTGATTTGTACTTCCTAATCCCTTCCCCTTTTTTACTCAGACCCCAACTCCCCTCCCATCCAGCAACAATCAGTTTGTTCTCTATTTGTAAGTATTTTCTGTTGTTTGTTCATGTGGTATTGGTTTTTCTCAGCCTGACTTATTTCACTTAGCACAATATCCTCCAGGTCCATCCATGTTGTTGCAAATGGTAAGAATTTTTATGGATGAGTAATAGTCCACAGAATATATGTACCACCTGTTCTTTATCCAATCACCTAATGGGCACTGAGGTTGCTGCCAAAGCCAGGCTAAGGTAAATAATGCTGCAATGAACATAGGGATGCATATATCTTTTTGCATTAGCATTTTGGATTTCTTTAGATAAAAATCCAGAAGTAGAATTGCTGGGTCATAAGTAGTTCTATTTTTAGGTTTTTGAGGAACCTCCATACTGATTTCCACAGTGGCCGCACTAATTTGCAATCCCACTGACAGTGCACAAAGGTTCCCTTTTCTCCACATCCTCACTAGCACTTGTTTTTTGATTTATTGATGATAGCCATTCTGACAGTTGTGAGGTGGTATCTCATTGTGGTTTTTATTTGCATTTCTCTGATGGTTAGTGACACTGAGCATTTTTTGATATGTCTATTGACCATCTGTGTGTCCTCTTTGGAGAAATGTCTGTTCAGATCCTCCGCCCATTTATAATTGATTTTTTTTCTGGTATTAACTTGAATGACTTCCTTACACATTTTGGATTTTAACCCCTTTTTGGATGTATCCATTGGTGAATATCTTCTCCCATTCAGAAAATTCTTTTTGTTCTGTTGATGGTTTCCTTTGTTGTGCAACAACTTTTAGTTTGATGTAGTCTCATTTGTTTATTTTTTTCTTTTGTTTCCCTTGCCCAAGAAGATATATCAGAAAAAAAAATATTACTAAGAGCAATGTCAGAGACTTTGCTGCCTGTGTTTTCTTCTAGAAGTTTTATGGTTTCGGGTCTTACATTTAAGTCTTCAATCGATTTTGAGTGTATTCTTGTATATGATATAAGAGGGTGGTCTAGTTTCATTTTTCACATGTATCTGTCCTTTTTTTCAAACACCATTTATTGAAGACACTGCTGTCACCCAATTGTATATTCTTGTCTCCTTTGTCATAGATTAATTGATCATGTAGTCATGTGTTTATTTCTGGGCTCTCTATTCTGTTCCACTGACCTATGTGTCTGTTTTTATGCCAGTACCATACTGTTTTGATTACTATGGCCTTGTAGGATAATTTGATATCAGGTAGCATGATGCCGCTTGCTTTATTTTCTTTCTCAGAATTGCCGTGGCTATTTGAGGTCTTTTATGGTTCCATATAAATTTCAGGAATATTTGTTCTAGTTCTGTGAAAAATGTCATTGGGATTTTGATAGGGATTGCTTTGAACCTATAGATTGTTTATATCAGTTCTAATAGGTTTTTTTGGTGGAATCTTCAGGCATCTCTATATACAGTATCACGTCATCTGCAAATAAGCGTTTTACTTCTTCCTTTCCAATTTGGATGCTTTTCATTTCTTTTTGTCTGACTGCTGTGGCGAGGACTTCCAAAGCTGTGTTGAATAAAAGTGATGAAAGTGGGCATCATTGTTTTGTTTTTGACCTAAGGAAACTGCTTTTAGCTTTTCATCATTGAGTATAATGTTAGCTGTTGTCTGTTATATATGGCCCTTGTTATGTTGAGGTATGTTCCCTTTATTCCCACTTTGCTGAGAATTTTATCTTAAATGGATGCTGGATGTAGTGAAAGACTTTTTCTACATCTATTGATACCATCATATGATTTTTATTTTTCATTTATGTGGCAAACCACGTTAACTGATTTGTGGATATTGAACCAACATTGCGTCCCAGGAATAAAACTCAATTGATCACCATGTATGATATTTTTAATGCATTACTTAATTCAATTTGCTAATATTTTGTTGAGGATTTTTACATCTACGTTAACCATGGTTATAAGCCTTTAATTTTTTCATTTTTGTAATGACTTTGTCTGGTTTTGGGATAAGAGTAATGGTGGCCTTGTAAAATGAGCTTGGGAGCCTTCCCTGCTCTTGAATTTTTTGGAATAGTTTGAAAAGCATAGGTGTTAGATCTTTGAAGGTTTGAAAAAATTCTCCTGTGAAGCCACCTGGTCCAGGACTATTATTTCTTAGGAATGTTTTGATTACTGATTTGATTTCATTAGTATTAATCAGTCTGTTCAGATTTTCTGTTTCTTCTTGATTCACTCTTAGGAGATTGTATGTTTCTAGGAATTCATCCATTTCTTCCAGATTGTTGAATTTGTTGGCATGTAACTGTAGTATTTTCTCATAATCCTTTGTATTTCTGTGATATCAGCTGTCACTCCTCCTCTTTCATTTCTGATTTTATTTATTTGGGTCCTTCTCATGCCTCTCATTCTGGGGTGGAGTAGTGTAATAATTGTCAACTATAGTATATTGTTTTCTACAACACAACTTTGTGGTCTTGATGCTAGGCTGGTGGCATGAGAAACACTAGGGAACATATTTAAAAATACACACCCCTGGGTTTCACCCATAAAGATTCCATTTCAGTAGGTTTGGGATAGAATCTGGAAATTTATAGTTAAACAAAAACCTTTTCAAGTGCACTTTCTAGTACAGAGACAGACTTGGGAACAAGTCTAGCATAAAATGATACCTGATTTTGTAAGAGAAAACAACAAAACATGTCCATTCAGCCCCATCACTATAGCTGAGGGCCAGCGCAGCTCCTGTGGGCTCCATCGTTAGGGAGGAAAGCAGAGGAATGAGTGACCAGAGCATATCTGACTGGCCGTGGTGGCTTCATAAATTTATGGTGACAGAGAGTGTGAAAGTAACAGAGCAGATCAAAATCAGTGAATCCAAGAAGCACGAGCAAGGTGTCTTTTTCAAAAACCAGAAGGGTTTGAGACAACTATCAGGAGCTGAAATTCAAGATCTAAGAGGCAGAGAAGACAAGAGTAAGAAGCAGAAGATGGTAACAGGCAAGATGGCAGGAGGACAGTGGGAGAAAATTCAAATTATTTGTACCTGGCAATGTAATGCCTATTTAACTCTCTCTGTTTTCTCAAAGTGCAGTGAAAGCAGAAATCTCTATGTGGTCAGATCAAAAGCCAGATATGTTCCTTCCTACCATAACATACTTCACACATTACAAACTGCCTTAGGTATAACTATTCATGACCTACAATTCAATAAACAGTATACAACCATGTAACAGAAGTGCCCAGGCTGGAATCCATGAGTACTCACTTGCAGAGCAAGAATGGTCTTGATGACATGGTTGAGTATCCCTTTTTCTTGTTGGCTTTGGCCACTAATATGTAATGGGTCAAGTTTATTGAACTGTCAATAGGTCCCGGACCTATATACTATGTTTCCTATGCAATGACTCATAATCCTCACAACAGCTTTCTATGGTAATTATCCGTAATTTATCGATGAGTTCATAGGTCAGGTTTCAGTGGTAAACTGCAGAGCTAAGACTCAATTCTAGCGTTATCTGCCTCAAGAGCTTATCCTCTGAAAATAGCTCACATTTATTCCACTTTCCAGTACACAGAAAACAAACAAACAAACAAACAAGCATTTCCTTACTCTTTTCATTAAAAACTTCACACCCTTACTTTCCTGCCTGGAGATATGTATTAAATATTAAAGGTAGTACTGCAGCTGTGAAGTTATATCCTTGATTGGGTATTCTTGAAATAAAGACAAGATTCATGGTTTTGACCTTAAATTATGTAAGGCACCATTCATATAAATATAAGTAATTAAATTTTAGATTCTTGAACTTCATTGAAGCTAGTTCTATGACATTAGAAGGACGTCCTTTCCTATAAGAAAGCCTTTTCTTGCATATTTATAGCTTGGAAATCTCTTATCTTTCACCAAGTTTTCCAAGATAAGAAATCATAATTTTCAAAAACCTTTTCTATCGGGAAAGGCTTGTAGTCATCCAATATCTTTCTGACCTGGGAAAACGATTCATTACATGTTCATTTAACATATTTGAAACCCAAAACTTACGCAGGTAAACTTAAGCAAAAAAAGCCATATAAAAGTCATATCAGTTAGTGGAAGACTGGGAATGAAGTCCAACCTTCTGGTGATTCATCCTAAACTTCCTCCCAGGTTAAAGAAAAAAACAAAAAACCAATGATAGAGAGGTTCATATCAATTTGAATGATAATGAAAGAGAATTTAAATGATCACATATCAGAAATTACTTAAGCATTTCTGAAATTGAATATAATGTTTACAATGGCCTTCCAACATTTACCAAATGAATAACCAAAGTTAAGAGGCTTAGATTGTTTAATTTTCTCAATATGGGTCATTATTCATCCAATATGCAGACTGTGTATTTTAAAATTAACTAATAAGCCAGTATTGGTCTGTTTTTTCTTTATTATTATGTTGGTGATGATGCTGGTACATAGCAAATGTAGTTTGATCATATGGCATACAGGAGCATTTGTTGTCACCATTTGAAGCACAGAAGATTTATACTTGGATGTACTTTTTTTAGCATAGTAAAAATTTTATTTTCAGACCCTTTAAATGAGTGAACACTGAGCAGTAGATATGAGAAATATTATATTTATAACTCTGTGTGGATGTGATCAATACAAACACAATATGGTACTGTTTTGCTCTTGTAATATGAAACTAGGCTGATAATGAAGCCCAGAAGTAAACATATTCATTCTTGCTTGAATTTTTTTTATCGCTGTACCTTAAGATGTAAGTAGACACATTCATATAAAAATACTGAAGGTTAGTGGCATATCAATATTTTATTTAAAAAATTTAAATTTAGAATATGTGTAATTTTAAAAGAAGAATCAACTTTTACAATTTCAACATTTCAACACATATCATCTTAATAAGAGATATAAATGTTTAACCTTTAAATTCTACAGCATATGTGGTGGGAAACTCAATTCAGTAACACGTACACAATCTCTAAAGCATAGGCAGGCATTAATCCATTTAAGCAGTGAATTTTATGAAAACTTCTTTCCCGGTAACAGATGTATCAGAAGTAAAACCAGCAGGTTAACACAAAAATGCCTGAAACGATGTGTAAAGTTTGTATTTAAAATAGTAGTTACTGATTTATGCTCATAAAGTTGATAATATAGATATCTTCTAGGTCTAGTTGATTTATACTGTTATTAAGGTCTTCTATTCTTTGTTGATCTTCCTAGTTGTTCTATCCGTTAACTAAAGTGGGACATTGAAGTTTCCAACTGTTAGTATTTTTTGTTTTTTAATTGAAATAATTCTGAGATGTCGAGTAGTTATTTCAATTTATTTGTGGAGGGTGCAGCTCAGCGGCCCATGTAGGGATCGAAATGGTAACCTTGGTGTTGTGAGCACTACACTCTAACCAACTGAGCTAACCGGCCACCCCTCCAACTATTATTGTTGAATAATCTACTTTCCCCTTCATTTCTGACACCTTTGCTTCATGTATTTTGGTGCTCTGTTGTTAGGTGTGAACATGATTAAAACTGTTTAAGATATATATTTGAGATCTTACTATTTTTGTAATATAGGCATTTACAGCTACATATTTCCCTCTAACCACTGTTTTAGCTGCATCCGAAAAGTTTTACATGTCGTGTCTTCATTTTCATTCATCTCAAGGAATTTCTAATTTCCAAGTCTATTGTTTCTAATCTCAGTAGAGCCATTCCAGGTTTCTTGTGGTTCTAGGTTTTCTCATATGTTATTTTCTAGGAGTTTCATAATTTTGCAGTTTGCATTTAGGTCTGTGATATTTTTTTTGATGGTACATTTCTATGAAGAGTAGAAGGTCTGGTCTGGATTTATTATTATTTTTTTAATGTGGGTGTCCAGTTATTTCAGCACCAGTTGTTAAAAAGACTATCTTTGGGCCAGCCGAGTTGCTCAGTTGGTTAAGAGCTCACTCAAGAGTGTGAGCTCTGAGCAACAGTGGTTCAATTCCCGGCCTGAGCTGAGCTGCCAACAGGTGACAGGATGGCTTAGCTAAAAAAAATAAAAAATAAAAAAAATTTTAAAAAGGCTATCTTTCCTCCATTGTAATGCCTTTGCTCCTTTGTCAAATATCTGTTAACTATATTTATATTGGACTACTATCTCTGCTCTCTATTCTGTTCCACTGATCTAGTTAGTTGTTTACTGTTTTGTCAATATCACACTGGCTCCATAAGCTTTATAAGTAAGTCTTGAAGTCAGGTGATGTCTGTACTCCAACTTTGTTCTCCTTCAATATTCTGTCTATCAACTCTAGAATCAGTCTGTCAGTATCCACAAAATAACTTATGGGGAGATTTTGATTGGGATTGCATTGAATCTGTAGATCAAGTTGGGAAGAACCAAAACCTTGACAATATTGAGTTTTCTTACACATAAATATGAAATATGTCTCCATTCATTTAATTCGCTTTCATTTTGTTCATCAAAATGTTGTTGTTATTCTCATATAGATCTTATGCATATTTGGTAGATTTATACCTAAGTATTTAATTTTGGAGGGTGTTATTTTAAATACTACTGTCTTTTTAATTTCAAATTCCACTTGCTCATGGCTAATATGTAAAAAGTGATATAGTTGTGTGTACTAACCTTGTACCTACAACTTTGTTATAATCACTTACTAGTTCCAAGAGGTTTTTTCTTTTTTTGGTCAATTCTTTCAGATTTTCTACATAGATGATCGAGTTATCTGTGAACACAGTTTTATTTTTTCCTTCCTAATGCGTATACTTTTAATTTCCTTTTCTTGTCTGATTGAACTCACAAGAACTTCTAGTCTGATATTGAAAAGGATGGGCAAGAGGGGACTTATAGCATTTTAATTTATTTAAATTTTTAACTAATTTTTAAAGTTATTTCTTTATTGGTTGTTTTAGAATTTAATCATGCTGATGCTAAATTATCAGAATCAGCTTAAAATTTATACTGACTTACTTAATTCCAGTAAGATAGAGAAATGATACTTTATATGTCTATTCCTTATCTCCCATTTTGTGACATTATTGTTATATATATTGTATTTATAAATGTTGCAAGCATTTTATAATATTACATTGTTAAATTTATTGCTTCATATAATTTTATATTTTAAAGAAGCCCGGAGATGTCAATAAAAACAAGTAAATCATTATAGCTTTGCTATTCTTTTTTCATTATCATTTCTTGATCTCATCATTTGTTCCTGTGGTTTCGCATTATCATTTGGAATAATTTTCTTATCCCAATACAGCTGTGCTTCAACCGCCTTCTGGAAACTCTCAGACAGGAGAGTTTTGCAGTTCTGAAGCACAATTTCTCCTGACAAAACCTAGGTTTTTGCTCTTAAGGCCTATCCACTGATATGATTATGCCCACCTAAACTGTTGAAGGTAATCTCCTTTGGGTAAGGACAACCATGGAGGATGTCAACCACATTGACAAAATACCTGCACAGCAACATCTAGAATAATGTTTGAGTTAATAACTTGGTACTAAAGCTGAGCCAAGTTGATTCACAAAACTAGCTAATAAACTCTCTGTTGGTGGGCTTAATGGTACCCTGCATGTCTCTAAGGATTTTTTCATTTTTCTTCATTCTTTTCTTTCTCTCATTGTTGTTCAGATTGCATAATTGCTGTTGGTCTGTCTTCAAAATCATGTCTTCTTTACTCTGCCAGTTAAATCTATTGTTGAGCCATTCAGTGATTTTCTGTTTTTGAATTTATCGTCCTTTTTCAATTGAAGAATTTCCATTTAGTTCTTTTTTTTTATAATTTGTGTTTATTAATGCTCTCAGTTTGATGTGACTTTGTGGTCATACTTTCAATTACTTCCTAAATCATTATTTCCTTTGTTATTTCGCTGTGTTTATAAATGGCTAATTTGAAATATTCTTCTATTAAATCTGACATCTGGTTGCTCTGGTAGGTAGTTCCTGTTTCCTGTCTTTTTCTCTTTTCCAGTATATGGCTCACATTTTCCTGTTTCTTTGCATGTCTTGTAATTATTGTTAGAACGTGGACATTCTAGATATGTTACAGCAACTCTGGATATTGATCCAGTCCATCCTTCCCTGTGCTTGCTCTTGTTATTTGCTTTTTTATTTGTTTAGTGACTGGAAATGATTTTAACCCTTTCACTGCATTAATTGATTTCATTTTTTTTTCAAAATGTGTACAAAATCTACAAAATAAGTTGATATTTTGACCGTGTTATGCATTTAATATAATAATGTTTTGAGCTGCTTTGCACATAAACATTATTTTTAATTTAAACCTTTGTCATATGGTAAGACATTTACCGTTATATTGAATTTTAGCAAAAAATACTCAAAACATACTCAGTGGCATCAATTAGATTTAAGTATAGGTAAATTAAAATCTAATAGTATTGATGACATAAAAGATTATTATAAAATGTTACACAATATGGCATACAAAACATCTTTGGTGTTGATAGTGCAACCCACAGGAAAACATATCCGAACATTACAGCCGAAGTGTTAATAAAGTATATTTCCCCCAGAAATGTGAAGCCTCTGATATTGCACTTCAGGGTGCAAACCCTTAGGTATTGCCCACATTCTTCCTCCGATGACGGGCTACGGCAGAGCTCTGTCCTTATACACCTCCAGCTGTTAAACTCTACTCATCACCAGCTGACTGTTCTATTATTTTCAACAATGTGCTTGAGCATAAATTGCTTCAAAGATTGATTTAACCAAAGGTAGTCTCTTTTCAAAGCGTAGTTTGCAAGGTCAGTGTTTGAGAATTTGTCTTGATGACAGGAGGGCTCCTCCCAACTTCCTCTTTCCTAATTCTCTCTAGAATATTAGACAGCCTACAGTTTAGTCTGCATGTCCAATAAATCTTCCTATCTCCTCCCTACTGCCTTTCATCAAAACCTCTACTGTTTGTGAGAATGCCTGTCTTGGTCAGCTGGGGATGCCCTAACAAAATACCAGATGGGGTAGCTTTCACAACAGAAATTTTCCCACAGTTCTTGTGGCTAGAAATCCCAGATCAAGGTCCCACTATGGGGAGTTTCTGGTAATAGCTCACTTGATGGCTTGTAGACAGCTACCTTCTTACTGTGTCTTCACTTGGCAGAAAGTGGGGGGGAGAGGGAGATGGAGGGCGGGGGAGAGAGAGAGACAGAGAGAGGTAAAGGGAGTTGGGGGGGGGATGCTCTTTCTGGTGCCTCTTCTTATTTGTTTTTTTTAAGATATTTTTTATTGGGGAGTTGGGGGAGGGGAACAGCATTGGGGAATCGGGGAAGGGGAACAGACAAGTTGCTGTCATTTTGTTCTTCACTCTAGTTGTGGAGGATGTCACTTCACTGGCCCATGTTGGTATTATCATTGTGCTCTTCCTGGGAGAGGCAGTCACTCGCCGACCCCTGGACGGCAGCTCATGGTGGCTCAGGGCAGCTCAGGAAAGCTCATGCCCGCTGCCGGCCAGCTCCACTGCAGCCTACACCGACGCCGGCACCTCACGGCAGCCCAGTTCCAGGTCGAGCTGTTGTTCACCATCTAAGCTGTAGAGGGCGCAGTGTCACTGGCCCTCATGTGGGATCCGACCTGGGGCCCTGTTGCTCAGAGCTGGTGCTCCCAACCCAACTCTTAACCAATGTGCCACTCGGTCTGCCCATCTCCCTTCTTATAAGGGCATTAATCCCTTCATGAATGCCCCATCCTTATGACCTCATTGAAACTTATGTATCTCCTAAGGGCCCCATCTGCAAATACCATGTCATTGGGGGCTAGTGCTTCAAAATATGAATATGGGGGGCGGACGGGAGACACAATACTCAGTCCATAGCAACATCCTTAGAATTGAACTTCACACTGTTACAAAGAAGTCAGTTTCTTTTGCAATAAATTTGGAACCCTCTGTTCCATAGACTGCTTCTCCCCCCATCGAGCAAAATCTCTGAGCCATGGTTATGGAGGTGGGGGTGGAGTTAATATCACACTTATCTATGAGTGACACCCACAGTTTAGAAGCTGGGTACTCAATGGAGAGGATAAGTAATCCCAGTTTCTGCTGGCTTGCCACTCCCATCATGAAACTGCCATCCCACAAACCAGAACAAAAGTGAACAGTGGTCCAATATTCTTAGCAGTGTTTTACACAAAGTAGAGTCTTAATCACACAAGTATGGACTGTGGAGAAGGGGTCCAACATCTCTTAGGCACAATCACCCAGAATGTACATTTAGCAATAGGTAGCTGGGGGCAAGATCAGAAATGTTGATATCCTGTCCTTCCCCGTAAAATAGCCGTCTAACTGGCAATGGGGTTAGAGGTACTGTGTGTTGTTGGCTGTATCAGTCTGGAATTGAGTTTCTATCTCACTGAGTGCTGAGGGAAAAAGGAGGAAATGGTTGTTAGTTTAAAAACCAAAGATTTTCACTGTTTTTCCAGAAACTTAGATTTTCTTCATTTGTTGTATGTCCTTAGGGCCATTTTCAGAGACTTAAATTTATATATAATTTTCATTAATTTCAGTGGGAAGCAGGTCTAGGGAGAGAGCCCCTCACCCCACAATAATAAGCCAGAAGTGGAACGCTCCCAGCAGCAATATATTCACCTACTTGGAAAAAAATTATGTTCTCCACTGGAGAAATCACATGAATTGGAGAGAACCGAGGTCATCCACTGGGTATCTACATCTTGTGGTGGCTTAGTGGTTCCCCAACACATATAAAAGCTTCCACCCTGTTTACAATAAAGTAAAACATATCAGTAGAAAATTTCCACCCAGGTACACAGCACTCCCTAGTATCTTTCTGAGCTCTCATTCTCAAATATGAACCAAGGCATCTGAGGAAAAACAGATACAGAAGCAAAAAGAGCAAAGAAAATAATCAGTCTAGAAAGCAGAGAAAATAAAGGAATAAGAATAACTTCAAAAAGATCTATAATTAGTTTCCAGAGAGCGGTACAAGAAGATAGCAAATCCATAAAAAGGAAACAGTAAGCTATGGAAAAGGAACAATCATAGACACAAAGAAAGAGGGCTTGGAAGTTAAAAACGTAATTGCCAATGACATTTTCAATATAAAGACCAAAATAAATTTAAGTGAATCTCCACAAAGGAAAACAAAATAAAGACAAAAATTTTGAGGAAAAATACAAAACAAAACAAAAGAAAATTTATCTTATGGTTTCAAATTATGACTAATAGGAATTCCACAAATGACTATTTGAGTAGAAAATATTCAGTAATAAAACAAAATTTTCCAGAGCAAAAGTACACATCTTCAGATCAAAGGACCCAGAACACTAAATTAAGAATTCTTCCTACGAATATAACTCAAAAACTTTATAACAACAAAGCAATGAAAAAAAACATAAAATCTTCCCGAGAGGTGGGGTGGAGCTGGTTGACCACCCAGTCACAAACAAAAGATAAACATCAGATGGACATCAAACTTTACATCAATTATGCTGGATGCCAGAAGCAAATAAAGAAATGAATGTTTCCAGTTTAGAGAGGAAAATGTGTGTGAGAGAGAAATTTAATGCTGACCAGACTATCAAACATGAAAGCAGAATAAGGAACCTTTCAGGCAGCAAGGACTTGAAAGTTTGCGTCTCATGTATTTTAGAATGTTACATGAGGACAAAGTTCAGTAAGAACACATAAGGAATAAACTAGGAAGCAAAAGACAATGAGATTCAGTAAAACGGCAATGGAAATCACAGGATTACACCTATTCAGGAGTCCTACAGAAGCATCAGTCAGCTAAGAGTGTCAGAGCAGGCAATCCAGGATGGAAGATTCTGGAATATAAAAAGAACTGATACACTAGATGTGGTGATTGTTGTCTTAGAAAACTTTGGGGTCATGGTAAAATCAATTGTGGTTTATGGAAAAGGAGCGTTCAATTAAAATTGACTCTTGGAACACTCTTCTATATGTAGCTAAGTGAGTGTGACATTGGACTTGTAGAAATAGGGCTGTGATCTTAAACATACTACCTGACTGCAGTGACTGCTATTTACAGACCCATTCTAATGTAAATTGATTCATTTTTTTTTCCATTTGAGAGTTTCGGACAAGCCACAGATGTTTCAATCATGGTTACAGAACAGATTAAAACCATTATCAACGTTGAGGATGTAAAGATAAAAATACAATTGACAGAGACCGGTAGGTGGACAAGAGAGAATGGAAGGTGGAAGAACCAAAATCCTCATCTTGAAAAGGATGAAGTCGAGAGAAATAAAGCAGCCTATTTAATGCCGCTTCAAGTGGCAGATAATATGATATAACTACATTGGGAGGAAGGAGATAGAAAAGGTTAGTGTTAATATAAGTGTGCTAAATTCCCAACATTTAAAAGCCGAAAAAAAGAATATCAACAGCAATGATAACACTTAAGACTGTACCAGCCACTGTTTTAAGGACTTCACGTATACTAAATCATTTAATTCTCATAGCAATCCAATAAGGAAGGTGCTATTTTTATTCCTATTTTACAGATGAAGAAACCGGCATAGAGAGACACAATAATCCCTCAGGGTCATGCAGTTGGAAGGTGGGGAAGCCATATTCAAACCTAGACAAGTTAGCTCTAAGGTTCTTGTTTTAACCTATATGCAAATTGCTTCTTTCAATGATTTTAGAGAACGTCGAAAGTTGACAAAGGAAAGGACCTATTCATTTTCATTATATGTATGCTTCGATACTTATTCCTATTCATGGATCTCTGTGGTAAGTTAATATGATAAGCGAAGTTTGTACAAGAGGGCAATTTATTACTTTTTAAAAGAATGAAAAAAGCATGCCAGCTTGGATACACATCACACAACAATGAATCACTTAAATGTTATGTAGAACTCAAAGATGAAGAGATAGCTGAAGGAGAATAGATAGAAATACTCTACAGCGGTTCTCAACCTGTGGGTCGTGACCCCTTTGGGGGTTGAATGATCCTTTCGCAGGGGTCGCCTAAGACCATCGGAAAACAAAAAGATATTTACATGATGATTCATAACAGTAGCAAAATTACAGTTATAGAGTAGCAACAAAAACAATTTTATGGTTGGGGGTCACCACAACATGAGGAAATGTATTACGGGGTCGCGGCATTAGGAAGGTTGAGAACCGCTGCTCTACTAGCTGGCTAACTATAGAGATCAAGAGGTGATGGACAGAGGTACACGTGCTTAAGAAATTCAATTAGGTAACCTTGGTGAACACTTTCTTGTTCCTCATTCTTGACTACTCTTGCCTTTTTCTGCCTGAAAAATTCCAAATCACCCTTCAGAAATAAGCGCAAGCATGACTATTCTACTCAATGTTATTCTGCCCTGTGAATAATGACTATGGTGGAGTCATACGCTACAGAGAGGTTAAGTTTCCAAAAGGTAGACAATAAGCCTAAAATTATCAATAGTCGAAGTTAAACTGCATATTCCCTTAGGGAAATGCTATTACAAAAACCACTGTAGATCCCACATAGTCAGTTTTCCTCTAAATTTGGAACGCACTGCTGTTCCTTTGGGTGAACTGCACAGAAAACAGCTGGCTTGTGTTTTAAGGGCATGTAGTATAAATAATACCTGTTTTTAAACGTTTTAATCTCATTAAAAATGACTTGGGAATAGCAGATATCTCACGTTCCATTTATGGACTATATTTATTGAATGGAGTGACAGGTACTACTTAAATCATTTTTCCTGTCTTTTTATTTGCTGATTTCATATAATTAAATTCATATAAAATAAATGGAAGGAAGATATAAATTCTCTGCAACCCTTCCTTTGGGCTGTTCACTAAAAATTGTACACACCTATCATTCTATATTGAGATGATGCATAATATAATTTAGATGAAAGCATGATGGAGAACAATGGATTAATGAGTGACAGATGAGATGAAAGAAACATTGATAGAAGGATGAATATATAAAAAGACCTTGTAATATATTAATAAATTGTTAGATAGCTGCTTAGATACAGATAAGGAGGTTTGGGGATAGAGGTGGATAGATGGAAAATTGGGATGATGAGTGGAGAGCATGAAAGACATCTGTTGGAATGTTAACAGATAATGGAAAGATAACACAGAAGCTGATTAAGTGGTGGTGGAAAAGAGATAGAAATGAATGAGGATATAGAGGTCTGACAATTAAGTTTGCAAACTTGTTTCAACGATGTTGCTAACCTTTTTTGATATCAGAGGGATTATTCATTATGACTTTGTACCAACTGGACACACACTTAACCAAGTTTACTACTTGGAAGTGCTGAAAAGGCTGCGTGAAAAAGTTAGACAAAAATAACCTGACCTTTTCGCCAACAATTCATGGCTCTTGCATCACGACAATGCACC
The DNA here is from genome assembly GCF_001890085.2 of Hipposideros armiger. Lineage (NCBI taxonomy): Eukaryota > Metazoa > Chordata > Mammalia > Chiroptera > Hipposideridae > Hipposideros > Hipposideros armiger. The sequence goes on along the minus strand of NW_017731453.1, from coordinate 1,391,824 downwards.
AGCTCACATGGCACTGTCTGTGAGGAAGTTTTTAGCCAGTAAACAAATAACTGTATTGAAACACCCTCCCTACTCCCCTGATCTGGCCCCCAATGACTTCTTTCTTTACCCAAAGATAAAGGAAATAAGGAAAGGAAGACATTTGGATGACATTCAGGACATCGAGGGTAACATGACAGTGCTAATGGCCATTCCAGAAAGAGAGCTCCAAAATTTCTTTGAAGGGTGGACTAGGTGCTGGCATCTGTGCATAGCTTCCCAAGGGGAGCACTTCAAAGGTGGCCATAGTGACACTCAGCAATGTGGTATGGGGCACTTTTTCTGGAATGAGTTCGCGAACTGAATTCTCAGACCTCGTAAATGCATGCAGACATTTATACATTCATTCAACAAATATTCATTAGGTGTCCATTAAGTGCCTGCCACTATACTAAGTAATGGAGACACAATAAGGAGCAAAAAAAAAAAAAAGACTTGTGGTCCCTGTCGTCATTGAGCTTAGAGTTAGACATATTAAGAGGGTATTAGGTGCTACAAAGAAATATATTTCTTTAAAAAAAGAAATCAAGGGATTAGAAAGGGAAAGGGATGCAAGTTTAGGAAGGGTTGTCAATAAAACCCCAAATAAAGAGATGGCTAAATGAAAGAGAGAACATGATACGTTATATGGATACTTATAGAGATCAATAGCTGATGGAGATTGGTGTAAGCAGAAGAGCCAGGTAGACAAATAAATGCAAAGAACAGAAGAAAAACTGTTGATGACAAGATAGAAAAATGCTGGTAAAAAGAGGCAATTCATGTTAAATGAATGAACACGAAAATGAAAAAATGCAGAGGCAAATATTCTTGACATAGTGGCAATATATAAAGCTAAAAATCTGGAGAAATTGATAAGTGGTTCATTCAGAAGAAAGTTTCAAGCCCGTGGTATACTTGTATGCTTTCACATATTACAACATGTCTTTAATTCTTGGAAATAAGTAGACATGAAGACTGTGTCTACCCAGATCAAATACCATTCATGTTTTTAAACAGAACTCACATGAAAACAAATCAATGCAAACAAAGCTTTGAGAAACAGCTTTTGCTGTGTACAAATGACTGTCGATTCACACACAATGTATTTTTAATTCATTTCAAAAGCAGAATCCAATAGTAATTATCTACTAGAGTTATTGGCTTGTAGAAGCTCCTTAAGTGTGCAGAGTCCCGCAAAATAATGGCTGTTCCCTATATTTAGCTGTCAGTAATGGTTGCTTAGCAGCCCTGGAAACGACTTTGTCAGAAACCCCAATCGCATGGTGGATGGCCCTGGAAAAATATAATGGCTGCAAATTCTCATCCAGTATGGAAGCCACTCAAGTAGAGCTGCCAAGGGAGAACTTACACAAGACACCCAAGAACGAGATCTGCTCTGTCAAAGGGGGAGATACGTGTGGCATGAAACTAGGAAACACTTGGAAGTGCTTTCTTTCAGCTCCAACATCCTCTAACTACACGATGATGAAAAATAGGGTTGACATTTAGGTGTATATGAGTGTTGACAAATTTTTACCATAAAGTGAAAAAGGCCTTGGGTCCATAGAGTGCCTTGCTTTGCCTACCCCATTGAACTTCTTATTCATTCATTCATTCATTCATTCATTCATTCAACACTTCCTAAGAATGTACAATAGCGGAAACCTTACTATATGATATACTTGTGACCAATACTTGGTTGATTAATTAAGAATATTGGCTAAAGCCAGAAATCATTTATAAATGACATATACATACCTTAGACAATTTATCTAATGTTAAATCAAATAAATGGTCATTCTTCTCTTTCTTGATGTACTGTCAAGGCCTTTTCATTGACTGTCAGTCCTCAAGTTTAAGTTTCTCATGGCCATTATTACAGAAACCACATGATATGGCGTCATCTCTGACATGAAGCTCACTTTCTTTGAAATGTAGCAGAGGTTCCATTGTGTAATGGTTAGCACTCTGGACTCTGAAATGTAGCAGAAATCTGAGGACACTTATGAAGGAATTAAGGTGCAGAATACTTCTAGATTTTTTGTTGTCTTTATTCCAATGTCTCGCCCACACCTAATTTTAAAGCAATTTTCTTATTAATAACTTGCACCTATCAAGTCTCCCCAGAGCATTTAACTTCAATTTCATAGAAAGAACAGCTCCCGTTTAAAATTAATATTCATTAGTTTATGTAATATCAAATTAAATAAAATTATTACAATAATATACACACTTGGGAGAGAGGGTTGGAAACAAATATGGCTCTTGGTAAGCATGACATTCAACAGATAGAGCCAGATGCAGACAAGTGGGTAGGCTATTAGCTGAGAGTTTTCAGCGTGCCTTAGTTATCACTCACCATGTTATACAGCAGGAAGAAACAGCATTATTAATCTGGTAAGAGTAAGAGGTCAGGTAAGAGAGCGTTGACTCTCTGTCAGCCATTGTGCCAAGTCTCATGTATATGAACTTGTAAGCGTCTGTTCTCAGGGCACAAACTACAGTAATAACACATTTCAGGCTGGCTGAGTGGCTCAGTTGGTTAAGAGCTCTCTTAAGAGTGTGAGCTCTGACCAACAGGGTCGCCGGTTCGATTCACGGCCGGAGCTGAGCTGCCAATAGGTGGCAGGGTGGCTCAGCTAAAAAAATAAAATAAAATAAATTTCAAAAGTGCTTTCTTTATACAGCTGAGGTAAGGTTGAATCCTTGATCCCTCTTTAACTCACACTGTGGAAAATTATCAGTAGTTTTCCCTCACAGGACTCAATGTCTTATATACTAAAATTCTAGAACAGATACCTCTAAAGTTCTGTACTGCTTTCTGTTTCCAAAAATTGGTCTTTGGAGTTTTAGCATTGTTATACATTTTTTGCTTAAGATATACAAAGAGAATGATTAAGTGATTGATATTTACATTTTGCTATTTCTGAATAAGACTCAATCATGCTTTTTGAATTATATTTTATAGGGCTGGAAATAGAAAAGATATGTTGCTTACATGATAGCTGGCAGTCTGATATAACAGATGAACTAGGAGTTAAAAGACTAGGGTTTGAAGTCCAGCTCTGACAATTTACAGCTTTGTGTTCATGGGTAAGTCTTGACCTTTTGGAATTTCATTTTATCCTCTTTTAAATGGAATAACCCTATGTGTATCAGTTATCAATCGATGTGTAACAAATCATGCGTATCTTAGAAACTTAAAATAAAACAACAAAAATCTTGTCATTTCACAGTTACTGTGGATCAGAAATCCAGAAATGACCGAGCTGGGTATTACAGTTCAGGCTCAGGGTCTCTCTTAAGCTTACAAATCAAGCTGCAAGCTAAGGCTGAAGTCATCTGAAAGCATCACTGGGACTAAAGGATCCATTACCAAGTCCACGCATGTGGCCAATTCCCTCAGTTCTTCACTGAACACTGGCCAGAGAGAAAGGGAAGGGGTGGAGCGGGAGGGAGGAAGAGGGGGAGGGGGAGAAACAGAGGGAGAGGGAGAGAGACAGAGAGAGAGAGAAAGACCTAGGGAGGGAGGGAGGGAATGATGGAGAGGGATGGAGGGAGGGGGGGGAAGACAGAGAGAGAGAGAGAAAGAGAGAGAGAGAGAGAGACAGAGAGAGAGAGACAGAGAGACAGAGAGAGAGAACACCAAGAAAGAAGCTACAGTCCTATTGTAACCATTGAAAGTGACATCCAATCACTTATGCCATATTCTCTTCACTGCCAGCAAGTCACTAAGTTCAGCCCACACTCAAAGTGAATTCAGCTTCACCCCTTGAAGAGAGCATCAAAGAATCTGTGAATACATTTTGAAACCACCAAATGTGTAACACTGATATTAACCTTCCTCCACCTTCTCAAGTGACATCCATCTCGGAGATTTGAGAAAAAACAGCAGCACCTCAACAAAACTGTATCTATGACTCAGTTATTTTTAAGTGGCAGAGCTGCTTCTCCTGTTTATCTGCCCCGATGAACTGTCCTAGCAAGGGCTGACCACAGATAGGTAAAAACGATCAGTTGTTTCTGGCATCAAATAAAAGGGGCTGATGCCCTGCCAGCTTGTGTTGTGACCTCACCTACGGAAGCTGAACACACTTCCTGCACCCTGGCTTGGTAAGTTCCAGTAACAGTGTCTCACTGTTGAAAGCCCAACCAAAGAGGAACTTTGCATCCCATCTCTACTTGTATTTACTTGGATTACAACCCTGTTAACCATCCTATCGGATCAAAGGGTAAGCTGCAGTGGCCTGTGAATGGCTAAATGGACAATGTTCAATGTGATATTGATAGCATAAAATGGCATCACGGACATTTACAGAGACATTTTCCTTTGGGAGCGTGCCTTCCACGATCCAGCTCTTGCCTGCCACACTGACCTCAGCTCCAAAACTTGCCTTTGCTCACTCTGTGGCAGGTACACTGGTCCCCTTACTGTTTGTTCCTCAAATGCACCAAGCATGCTCTTCCTCAGAGCTTTTGCACTTCCTCTTCTCTCTACCAGGAATCCATGATTAATTTGCATATGTTCTTCATATGACTGTGCAAGTATCGCGTCCGAAAATGTCCCCCAATCCCTACACACCGCTCTTACAACTATCACCTTATTCTTTTAGCTTTTGTCGACACTAGTTATGTCTATCGATATTTAGGGTTTAGAAATTAAAATTGCAAAAATGTTAATATATTTTTGCTTTTCTTAATTTAAAGATAATCAACCAATTACACTTTAGTCTAAATGACAATTTATGAAAAATAACTGCATTTTCAAAACACAAAATATGTAGTGAAAAGGGTGACACTTTTATATTTTTGAAAATATCGTTAATGCATGGCTTAAAAGAAAACATCGGGATTTTCATATCAACAGCATCATTCAGCCTGGAGCAAAATATTTTCGTTGAAGTATGTGAATAAAATTCAGCCACACACAGAATTTGAACATGAAAAGAAAGGAGAGTTTTAGTAGCCTTTTTGGATAATAAAGGATATTCCTTTTTGATATTATACCAAAACTCAACAATGGTGGTTTCTTTTTTTTTTTTTAAGATTTTTTATTGGGGAATTGGGGGGATGAGAACAGTGCTGGGGAATTGGGGGAAGGGGAACAGACAAGTTGCTGTCGTTTTGTTCTTCAATCTAGTTGTGGAGGACGTTGCTTCACTGGCCCAAGTTGGCACCATCATTGCGCTCCTCCCTGGTGAGGCAGATCAGTCGCCAGCTTCTGCAGCTGCTGGCTACACACGGTAGCCCATGGCAACCCACTGCCACAGGGGCTGCAGCCTACGACATCGCCGGCGACTCACGGCAGCCCAGCTCCAGGTTGAGCTGTCGTTCAGCATCTTAGCTGTAGAGGGCAGTGTCACTGGCCCTCATATGTGGGATCCGAACCAGGGTCATCTGGCGTCCCAAGCCAGTTCTTAACCATCACGCCACTCGGCCGGCCCAACAATGGTGGTTTCTTAAAGATCACTTGCAGTATGGAATCTGAACCAAATCAATGAATGTTTTAATCCTCAATTTCATTAAGCTCCATTGGTTTACTTTGCACTCTGGATCCTTTACTGATGCCTCATTTGTGACATTAAGCATTGGTCATTTGGAAAACACCAGTCTGCTAAGCTATGCAGATCTTCCAAGTGTTGACACTTTTCATTGATGAAATATCAAAATGCATATTTGTTACTAGCATCACTGATCTCCTCAGAAAGTCTTTAAGTATTTTGAAGTTGTCAGACTCACAAGGTGGATTCAAATTTTCCAGAATTCCAATTTTCACATGAATTTCCAAATATCACTGGCAACAAATGCTGTCATTTGCTTTCCTTGAAGTGACAGACTCCACTTATTTCTGAGAAAATGTTGCCAAAAGTTCAAGTCTGAGTAACAATAATTTGCCTGTCAGTTGTTTTGTCAAGTAAAATGGCAGGCCATGAACTTTAGTTTGTAACTCAAATAATCACAGCAGAGCTTTTCCTCAAGACAAAATTATTATTTTGGTATGTAGCTGAAGTACTTGATGCGTATTTCTCATTTTGTCACCAGTATTTTCAAAACACCTGTACTCAAGTTTCAGTGTTTAATGAAATTACTTGTGAATATCTTCTCCCATTCAGTAGGTTGTCTTTTTGTTTTCTTGAAGGTTTCCTTTGCTCTGCTGAAGGATTTAGTTGGATGTAGTCCCATTTGTTTATTTTGCTTTTGTTTTCCTTGCTCGAGGAAACATGTCCAAAAAGATATTACTCACACTAATGTCAGGTAGCTTACTTCTTATGTTTTCTTCTCGGAGTTTTATGGTTTCAGGCCTTACATTTCAGCCTTTAACCCATTTTGAGTTTATTTTTGTATATGGTGTAAGCGAGTAGTCAAGTTTCATTTTTCTGCATGTATCTGTTGAGTTTTCACAATACCGCTTGTTGAAGAGGCTGTCGTTACTCCAGTGTATATTGGATGTTTCTCCAAAGAAGACATACAGATGGCAAACAGACATGTAAAAAGATACTCAACATCACTAAATACAGGAAAATGCAAATCAAAACCACAATGAAATATCATCTCACACCTGTCAGAATGACAATTATCAAAAAGTCAGCAAATACCAAGTGTTGGCGAGAATGTGAAGAAAAGGGAACCTGGTGCACTGTTGGTGGGATTGCAAATTGGGGCAGCCACTTTGGAAAACAGTATGGAGATTCCTTAAAAGATGAAAAATAGACATACCATACGACCCAGCAATTTCACTTCTGGACATTTATCCAAGGAAAACGAGAACACTAATTCAAAAAGATACATGCACCCCTGTATTCAGTGCAGCATTATTTACAATAGCCAAGATATGGAAGCAACCTAGGTGCCCATCAATAGATGATTGGATAAAGAACATGTGGTACATTTATACAATGGAATATTACGCAGCAATAAAAAAGAATGAAATCTTTCCATTTGTGACAACATGGATGCACCTAGAGCATATTATGCTAAGTTAAATAAGGCAGAGAAAGACAAATATCATTTGGTTTCACTGAAATGTGGACTCCAAAAACAAAACAAAAACAGATTCATAGTAACGGAGACCAAAGGGGTGGTTACCAGAAAGGAGGGGGTGGGAAGATGAGTGAAAAGGGGAAGAAGAATATAATTAATAATATTTTGATAAGTTTACACAGTGACAGATGATTACTAGAATTAGTGGGGTGATCACATTGTAAGATATAAAAATGTTGAGTCATTATATTGTACACCAGAAACTAATATAACCAGTATAAGATGGTATAGCAACTATATACTTAAATAAGTTTTTTCAAAAGATTTAATGAAATTACTGAATCTTATTGCTTCATTAAAAATACTGTTAGGTAAGATTTGCTTTTGTTTTTCCTTGTCTTTTTTTTCACTGTGAGCATGTGACCATGAAGAATACAATGTGCTCCAGTATGTTTTGGTATCACTATCTTGATTCGTGCTAACATGCCACCATTGATTTTACTCCATTAATCCAAAAGCCAATACAGTGAAAAAGGCAACTAATATCTTAGTAATATTACAAAAATAATTTTGCCCTTGCTGACCCTATAAAACACTCTCAAAGTCCTCCTTCCACCCCCCAGCCCCCCGCCCCCCCCCCAGCAGTCTTTAGATCACACTTTGAGTAATACAGTTCTAAGTAGGTATCTTAGAGTGAAATTGCTGGGTCAAAGAGCATTATGTATTCAACTTTACTACAAACTGAAATTGCTCCAAACTGGGTTATATCAATTCATATTTCCACTGGCAATGCATTCAATTTCCCATTTCTAGTCCTTACTATTGTGTGTTTTTAATTTTTGCACAACTCCCTTCCCAAGGGGCAAATAATGTTTTTCTTTTCTGTTGCATCTTTATTAGAGTAGCCTATGAATATATAAGATAGGCTACTCTAATAAAGATTCCATATATATTCAAACGTATTCAATAGGTATAGATATTCACACACATGCAGCATACTATACACACCGTTGTGAGACTTGCTTATTTACAATATTAACATTTCTTAAATATATTTCCTTGTGAGAAAATATGGAACAACTTTATTATTTCACAGCTGCAGAGTTTTCCATTTTATTTATGTACCAAATCCAGCCATTATTTTTCCATTTTTATTGGTAGCTCTTTGCAAATTCTATGTATTACTTCTTTTTCAGCAGTACATATTGCAAATAAAATTTCCCAAGCTGTAGTTGGTTTTTGCTGTTTGGGACCTATACCAAATATTTTTATTGTAATAAGAGTCAGATTTAGAAATTTAAAAAATATTTTTTCTTTTCTTTCCGTCTTTTGTCGTGTATGCTTTCCTATACTGTAGTCATTGAGCAAGTCTTGTTTATTGTTTTATAAAAGCTTTGCAGTTTCTGACTTTCCCATTCAGTTCTTAAATCCACATGGATTTATTTTTGTGCCTGGTAATGCATAATCTAATTTTATTTTTTTCCATATGGATGACCAGTTCTCCAGCATAATCTTTTCTGTCCCCCACAGCTTTGAATTGCCATCCCTTTCATATATTAAGTTTCCATATATGTAAACGGGTCTGTTTCAAGGCTCTCTCTTCCGTTCCATTTGAATATTTGTAATCGCTCCATCAATACCACTGTCTTAATTACCATATTTTTAAAATAATTGTTGATAACATGATAGGGCAAATTCTTACACCTTACTGTGCGTTAAAATTGTCTTAATAATTTTTGTAGATCAAGAGCAGATAAATGATATTGTAGATCTGTAACTCTCCTTTCTTTAAACTAGTAATTTCACAGTCCTTTATATATCGCTTCACAAACTGTTTTCGTTTATATAAATCCATGTTCTTAATATGAATATTTTTGTCTACCTTTTTAGCACATTTCTCACTGTGTTTTAGAATTTTGGTTTGCAGGCTTATAATATTTAAGGGGGTAGTTTTCCTTTCTCATCCTCTCTCTCCCCTTGGCACCCTCCCCTCCCCATCGCGCTCTCTCTCTCTCTCTCTCTCTCTCTCCCTCCCCTTCCCCTGTGACACACTCACACTCAGTCTTTTGTGTGAATAGTTACATCTGCCCAACCCCCCAGGTCTCACCCAGGCCTTTCTTACTTCTGATGCGAATCATTAGCCATAAGCTCAGAGATAAGTCAGATCCTGTACATAGGGTTCTATCTTAATACGTTTGACTCCATACGTGCTGCGCTCCCTTTAAGTCTCAAAATCCCAAACACCTACCCAATTAAAAAATAAATGGGGAGTGCCAACTCAGGTTCTAGTTTCCACCAATGAACTTTCCTCTGGTACCTTACCTTTAAAAGTAAGTTCCTGATACCACACAGGAGCATAACTCCTGCTTGCATTTGCCTGCTTACAAACAGAGCCTAGCAGAGCTGCAGCTTCAGCCAACCTTCACAGGCTGTTTTTCTGCAGTTCTTTTGACTCATACAGATATTATATTCCTTTTTAATTGGCTTTTTTGTTGTTTTGGTTTGGTTTTCTTTCCTGTATATTATCTGTCATTGTCACATGCTTGGAGTGTAGGAAGTGTGTAAAAGTGTGTACGTGTTGCACCATCTTGACCAAATCTGGTACACCTTTGTAATGGTTTCAGATAATACCTTTCATGTTCACTTTTGCTAGTTTTGTTGCTTTCTTTCTGCATTCTCTTTTGAAAAGTGAAAATGGCCATGATTTCAAAGAATATTTAGAAGAAATAGATTTTCCATTACTCTAATTCATTTAGTTTATCTTTTCGGACTTGCTAATATTTAAATTTTCTGAGCCCTCTATTGAATGACTGACTCAAACAACACAATCAAGAAAACAGCTTACCCTTAATCGATTTTGTGGAAGTTCATCCTGAGCTAGTCCACCCCCCCCCCACCTCTTTCTCTCAGCAGGGAAATCCAGAAAATCCTGGGCTGTCACCATCCTCATGGAGAGACAGGCTGTCAAATTAAATCACTGATCTGGTAAACCTCATGGTCACCAAGCCAAGATGGCCACCTTGGACTTCAGAAAAACATGTGCGTAATTCGCAAGGCAAGCTAACAATTTCAAGTAGAGCACAGCATTTGCTTTCAACCCCAAGTCTCCAGTAGTTGAAAAGGACTTCTCTCTATGACCAGGTGGTGCTAGAGACAGCATGCGATCCTGATAGTATTCATACTGAGGCTTTAAGTTAAATTAAAGGCTTGCAGACAATAAGGCAATTCAGAGTAGCTCCCGACTTTAAATGTTAATATTGGGGATTTTCTTCTCAAATTATTTCTACAAAGAAGCTGAACTACTTTGAGAATACAATGGGAAGGTAATATCTTGGTGTCATGATTTTCAAAGCTCCTGCAATTCACATTGAAAAAAAAATATTTCTTTGCTCTTAGTGGAGTTATAATTTAAGCTCACTTGCATCATTTATAGCAGCAAATTGGAGCCCTTCAAGATTTCTTTTTTTTTTATAAATGAGAAAGAAGTTTTAATCAGTCACACAGGCTCCATTTTTGCACACACACTCACCATTAATTGAAATAACATTAAATAGTTTCCATGGCGTCATTGAAAATGATTTTAAATGTATTAGTCTCTGAATACCGGATTGAAAAATTAAACTAGATGTGCAGTTGTTTCAGTTAAGAAACGTCCTGAATACGTTCTTGTCATCATCTAAACTAAGGCACACATATGCACATGCACGTGCATGCACGCGCACGCACGCACGCATGCACACACACACTTTGAAAAGCTTATTCATTGCAATACTAAAGAGCTTAAAGACATGTAGCATACACTTTGGGTAGGGTTGAAGATATATTTTTAGAAGAGAGGGGATCATGATGATATAATAAATTAATGGGAGAATGTATAATTATTAAAAATACATGATGTTATGTCTCCTAGAGAAATATGGATCATGTAGAACTCATCCAGTATATAAAAATATTTGTTTCTTTCTGACTATAAAAATACATACTATTGTAAGTTAGAAATAAAGAGGTTTATTTTAAAGACAATTAAAAATCACCAGTAATCTCATTAGCCAAGAACTGTTCAACAGATTATTTCTTTCCAATCTTTTCCCTGTATGTTTGTATTTGAATAACAAAATAAGAACCACCATTCATACGTTTTCTACATTGCAATGCACTTTATATTTTTGACTTAAGATTAATTTTTCACCAACTTTATTTTTATCACTAATGTTATAAACATTATTTTAAAATGCCTCATAATAACCCACCCAAATCCTCTGGAAATATTATTCAAACTTTCCGCTATTTATTCAAGGACATTTAGGCTCATTTCTTCTGGGGTTATTACAAATAAAGCCAAATTTAACATCTCTATGCAAAAATCTAAACCTTTTCAAGGAAAATCTTTAATTGCCACATCATCAGTTAATATTTCCTCTGCACACTTATGTATATCATATTTAGTCTCATTCTAATGTACTCAATTATTTGTATCTTTAGAAAATTATCCTGTGATTCCACTTCTCCCTTCAGCTATTATTTTATCGACCTTCAAAGCCAATCTTTTTTATTCTCTCCAGTTCCTCACCTCCCTCATCCTAGCAAACCATTGCAATCTGATTTTGTTCTCACCACTATAGTGAAACCCATCCAACCAATCAACTCTGTGTCAGTAATGTAATGTGAACTTTCAGAAATTGTATTTCTTAACCTGTCAATGATGGTCAATCTACCTGGCATCTACCTGATTGAAACTCTCTTTTCCTCTAGCTTGGATGACATTATCTCTTTGCTCCTTTTTTCACATTTCTTTTGTCAATTTATCCAATCTACCTTGCTCCTAAATGTTGAAATTATTCAAAGATCTGGTCCTAAGCTACCTTCTCTTCTCAGTCTATACATTCTCTCTATTTCATTTTGTATATATCTACTCATTCTTCAAGGCAAATTTAAATTTCAGGTCTCATTTGCTGTGACTCTACCAGATTTTTGACTCCACCAAATCTTTCAGATTTAACTATCTCAACTATCATACTGAGTCCTTAGCAGCCTGAGGCCATAATACTCAGCACCCACTTCCAGTTTAGCACTCACTACATTGTATTTTAATTATATTTAATTTATTTTTCTACACTATTATATTTAATTTATTTTTCTCCACTATTGACTTTCCTACTGGTTGGAACCACACTCTGCCTATATTTGTATTTCCCACAGTGCTTCTAACAGTGCAGGCCCATAGTAAGTGCTCATTAAATGCTTATTAAATGAATGAGTAAATCACAGTTCCTCTCTTAGAGCAAATGTAGTTGCATGAAAAAGTTTTCAATCAGAATAGCTCAACTAAATGTAAGATATATTATAAGGATACATGAGAATTTCACAGAATATAACAACAGAACAGGGATGGGAATTTGGAAGCCAGATGATCTCTCTCTCTCTCTCTCTCTCTCTCTCTCTCTCTCTCTCTCTCTCTCTGTGTGTGTTTGTGAGAGAGAGAGAGAGAGAGAGAGAGAGAGAGAGAGAGGATTTTCAGCAAACACATGAGAGAGAGAGAGAG
>NW_017731453.1:1233610-1379237 GCF_001890085.2 Hipposideros armiger | reverse complement strand
GAGAGAGAGAGAGAGAGAGAGAGAGAGAGAGAGAGAGAGAGAGAGTATTTTCAGCAAACACATGTTTCATCAGGGATACTCCAGGACTGATGCCTCAACCCATGAATCAATGTGACTCTGAAACTTGAGTATAAGAGTCAATGACTAATGACTGACTCAGTCACTGGACTCAGTCAATTACAGCCTCCAATAAGGAGGACTTGAGTGGTCTGATGAGACTCTCATGGTCAGATGTCCAGCCCTATTCCCTGAATCAAGGGTCCATGGCTGATACCATTATATAGTACAAGTGTAAACCTGCCCTCCTAGGCTGTGGGCTGGGAATATTTTCTAAGATTGTAGTATGAGTTGGATGGTCACATGGTCTTCTCTAAGACAAACAGTGCCATGATTGCCTTTTTAAGAGTTCACCCATTTTTACTATCCATACCCTCATTGCTGGCAGCCAAAAACCTGTGCTCTGTATCTATCAACTTAGTGTGGATATATTATACATATATGAGAGATCATACAGTATTTGTCTTTCCCTGTCTGACTTATTTCACTTAGTATAATACCCTCTAGGTCCATCCTTGTGGACTGTGTTGTCACAAATGGCAAGGTTTCATTCTTTTTTATGGTAATTTTCCATTGCATATATAAACACCACAATTTCTCTATTCATGCATCAATGGACACTTAGGATTTTTCCATTATCTTAGCCATTATAAATAATGTTGCAAAAAGAGAAAGAGAGAGACAGAGGAACAAAAATAATATTGCAACGAGAATGGGGATGCATGTATTTTTTGGAATTAGTGTTTCTCTTTTCTTGGGATAAATACCCAGAGGTAGAACTGCTGGATTATATGGTAGTTCTATTGTTAATTTTTTGAGAAACCTCCATACTGTTTTCCATAATGGCTGCACCAATTTGCAATCCCACCCATACTGCACAAGGATTCCTTTTCTCCACATTCTCACCAACACTTACCTTGCTCTAATTTTTTTGTTTATAATAGCAATCCTAATAGGTGTGAAGTGATATCTCCTTGTGGATTTGATTTGCATTTTCCTGATAAGTAGTGATGTTGAGCACCTTTTCTTGTAACTGTTGGCCATGTGTACTGCCAGCATATAAAAAAATGTAAAAATGTCTATTCAGAACTCCTGCCCATTTTTTAACTGATTGTTTTTCTTTTTTGCTACTGAGTTGTATGAGTGCTTAGTATATTTTTGATATTAGCCCCTAATACATATAGTTTGCAAATATTTTCTCCAATTCATTAGGTTTCCTTTTCATTTTGTTGATGGTTTCCTTTGCTGTGCAGAAGCTTTTTAGTTTGATGTAGTCCCACATGTTTAGTTTTGCTTTTGTTGCTTTTGCTTTTGGTGCATTCGGATAGACAAGCCTTCCCTGGAAAGTCACATGCAAAATCAGTGAAAAACTTTGGGGCATGGCTACATGCATTTATATAAGAATGGCCCTTTGGAAACAACAGGCAAGTCTCTATTTTCTTTCCAGACACAGAATTGTTTTTCCTTTTACAAATCTCAGTGTTAATCGGTAAATAGGTGCAGATATTCTTTGCTTGTTTTGTGCTCCTTGGGGTGTCAGGAGTTGTTGTTTACCAATTAACACTGATGGGACTGAATGTAAAAAAGTAAGCACACTTCTAAACATTCCGTGTACTTTTCCTTTAACCTAAGAAACTGGGCATGGCGGGTACATCTGCTAGCCCTTTCTCTCCTTACGTCAATGCAGCAGCTACACCACCTTGGTGACAATCACATGGACTTTAGAGTCAGGAGAATGTATTCTGAATACCATTTCTGCCATTTACTAGTTGGTTGATTCTTTCTGAGTGACAAATGCTAAAAGCCTTAGTATTTAGAATTACTGAATTAAGAAATATGAGGTTGATAATGTCTCCTCACAAGGCCACTTGAAGAATGTAAATAACATACCTAGTATAATGCCTGGCACTCAGCAAGGGTTCAATAAAAATAACCTTAATAATACTAATAGTAGGGGGGTGTGGGTGCAAATTATACTTTTGTTCCCTGAGGAAGAATTATAAATGCCTTATCATTTTGTGTCTTTGAGTGGGGTTCTATTTAAAGAGAATCACATAAACGTTTGTTTCTCAATACACGTAGTGTAAGGAGTTTGGGGCCTTAAAATCTTGCCCTTCTGAGACTGACATATTTCTCTGTAACAGGTCATTCAGCTCATGCATGAAGGGCTAATTTTGTGGAATCCTGCTCTGAGCTAATTATATTTTTTAATTGCCCTCATTTTAAATTCATGGATGTCAATAAAAATTATTTAAACACAATGGAAAACAAAATGAAACACCAAAGTTATCAGCTTTCTATTTGTTAGACTACTGGACTGGGAATTGCTAACCACTGTTTTAATTACAGTTCTCACTATGGAGACATGGGTAAGATTTGTGGAGGCTTTTTGTTTTGTTAAGAATTCAGCTTGTGCATTGGGAAATGTGAACTGGATCACTTATCAAAAGGATATCAGGAACGTGAATTTCTCTGTGCCTGACATTAACTCGGAAAAATACAAGTGGATACTCTAAGAAAAAAACTGCATTTCCAGTTTGAATGTAATGATCAAAATGCAAGCACAGGAAAGAGAGGGCAGCAGGACAGGTCACTGAGGAGCTCAGTGTCATGGCCAAAGGTTGGGCAGAGGAGTCTGACCTGAATATAAATGAATCCTTCCTTACTCTACAGGCACTGGTTACCAAAATGCTCTCCTTCCTCTGCTTCAATTGATAAATTAGGTTATCAATGTTTAAACTTTTAAGACTATTTTAAGGTTTAAATATATAATTCTATATTTTTAAATTATTTATATAATTAAATTATATAATTAAATATATAAATATATATAATAATTCAGACAGTCCCTGATCTATAAAAGGTGCTACCCCAAAGTATCACTCCTTTAGTGCCTTCCTTATTTATGACAGCCATTTTTGTTTTTAAGGATTTTATTGGGGAATTGGGGAAGGGGACACCGTTGGGGAATGGGGAAGGGGAACAGACAAGTTGCTGTCCTTTTGTTCTTCAGTCTAGTTGTGGAGGGCGTCGCTTTACTAGCCCATGTTGGTATTGTGATCATTGCGCTCTTCCCGGGTGAGGCAAATCGGTCGCCGGCCTCTGGACGGTCGCTCAAGGCAGCTCTTGGCAGCTCACACTGGCTGCCGGCCGCTCACGGTAGCTTATGGCAGCCCACTGCAGTCCCATGGCAGCCCAGCTCCAAGTTGAGCTGTTGTTCACCATCTTAGCTGTAGAGGGCGCAGCATCACTGGCCCTCATGTGGGATCCAAATCAGGGCCCTGCTGCTCAGAGCTGGCATCCCAAGCCAGCTCTTAACCAACATGCCACTCTGCCGGCTCTATGACAGCCATTTTGATGAAATGCATAAGGTGTTAGACCAAACAGATCTATTGAATTCTAGTTATATTATTAAGCGGCTATTCAAAAGTAGGTAAATTCATGGAAGGATTAGTCAGTGACTTAAAGCAGACATCATAGTTAGTTACTTGTAAGACTGGGCTTCTTAGCTACCAAGATATGTATCAATGGCATTTAATAGCTTTTTGTGAGAGATATGTTCCTGAGAAAATCACGGCTAATTTCAAATGAATGTCCAAAGCAATTTTCTCATAAGAAAGAAATGATAAAGGATATAAGAAATCATTTCTGGGGAGCCAGCTGCAGCCGCCAACTCTCCAGGGCTGACGACAAAAAGAAAAGCTACTGTTCCTCAATGACTGTACCACACTCTGTAACTCAAGCAAGAAGGACCAGCCCATGAGGTGAAGAAAAGACCAAAAGCTGCAACTGACAACATCTGTGGAAAGGAATGTGCCGAGAGTCCATGTAACCCTACTTCCAAATGCCCAGTTTAAGGTACTGTCTGAAAGCAGCTTCAGAGAAGAACTTTCTTTTTCTTTCTTTCTTTCTTTCTTTCTTTCTTTCTTTCTTTCTTTCTTTCTTTCTTCCTCTCTTTCTCTTTCTTTTTTTCTTGGGGAACAGTGTTTTTTTTCCCCAGGGCCCATTAGACCCAAGTCAAGTAGTTGTTTCAATCTAGTTGTGGAGGGCGTAGCTCAGTGGCCCATGTGGGGATCGAACTGGCAACCTTGGTGTTATGAGCACTGCACTCTAACCACCTGACCTAACTGGCCTCCCCAAAAAGAACTTTCTTGACTTTTTCCAAATCAGAGTTTCCCTGATGAATTTGTTTGAACTCAATTATATTTTCCTGACATGATGCAAGGCTAAATCACAAGCATTTAAGAAAGGGCGGGGGGTGGGGGGAAGGAAACTTTAACGTACACATAAACGGAAAATACATCACTAGCTCCAGGCCTGAATTCTTAGAAACTGCCTGCTGAGATTGGGCCAGATGCTGTCATTCACTAACGAGCTCTCTCTGTGTATCGCCTGTAAATGTCCTGATGGTTTGCTGAGGATAAAGTTATCCTGAACAGCAACTCATGTACAACAATAAAAGTCAATGTAGAAAACGTTCTCTCTTCTATTCTAAACATCTATAGTTAAACTTTCGTAACCCAAGAAGTGTCTAGAACAATACTGCCTCGAGTAACAAATTTGTGCCATAATCTATCTGCAAGGCAGATGCTTTGAAAGAATCATCGCTCTCAGTCATAATCATAGCAACCTTCTTCAAAAGAGAATTTCAATTCTCACATTAGAGACGCTGCTCAGTGAAGTCCATTAGAGGATCTGACTGGCTCCTCAATGAGCTGACTGGCTAATACCTCTTTCTCTCTACCTAGAAACCCGTAATCTCCAGAAAGTGCTTTTACATACATGTCACTCTGTCGCCAACAAGAAACAAGTAAGGAAACTCGGGGGTTGGTAAATTCCCCAAATTGGCATATTATCACGTGGCAGAGGAATTCTAACCCAAGACCTACTGATTCCAAAATTTCATCTTTACCAACATACCACCTCATGAACATATGTTCCCTGACAAATGGCTTGAGAATATTGCATTAAAAACACAGTATTTCAAGATATAGAAATATTAAAGCATAAAACAGGATAGGAGGTTTTTCACAAGCATTTCCTTTCGATTTTCATACTTTGGCTTTTAATGAGGGGTTCGAAAATTACACATGCATTCAATCATTCTTGAAATGCTGTGAGTGCAGTCTCACCATGCCTTTCACGAAAGACAAAACAGTGCTCAAAAATTATCAGGGTTATTTCTTTTCTGTCTCTCCATGAATGCTCTCAAATTTTCATAGAAATTTGAACTTTAAGAAAACACAATTTTTCTCACTGCTCTCAACCCCATTCCCACCCTCATCTGCAGCTACCCGTGAACAACATTCTTAAGCTTTTGGATGAAAGAATTAACGGGAAAATTGTGAACAGTAAAACTGTAACTGAATCTTATGAGAAGGAAACAAAATAGCTTGTCAGGTGTAAGTGTGATTACACATCATTTCAGTGAGTGCCACTTGCGGATTTGTTTCAAAGTTTTAAAGGGTTTCCTTCTCTCCCAGTATGAAGCAAAGGACTTGCAATTGTCTGATGATGAAATTTATTTTCAGCCTCAATCACTTTCTCCACCTTTAGTTGGAAATCTATAAGCTCTAGAGAAATCTTATAATTCATGGGACAAAGCTTGAATGAAGAGACATTAACATTCAAAGGGCAGGAACAGAGAGGGAAAGATATTTGCGGGTGGAGAGAAGAAAAGGGAAACGGAAGTACAGGCATACGTCATCTGTGTATTCCATTCCTAATTCCCCAAGATGTACGAGGATCAGCCCCGATTCCACTCTATCCCTCACACGAGCACATGCTGTCTTATTCTCATGTCTGCCCACACCTTTTGCACTCACTGACTCTTAAGAGTTGCAGGGCCTTTTAAGATTATCTCTCACTAGGACCAGTCTGGAGAAAATGGACTTTTGCAAGGTCGCAAGGTTGGTTCATGGCAAAGTCAGGATTACAATCCAAGTCTTGCAATTCCCAGGCCCTAAACTCTCAAACTTTAGTACAATCGGCAACTGAGGGTTGCTAGCGAGAAGGAGGTGGGGATGAAGGTGATGGGATTAGAAAGCACAAATTGGTAATGACAACATGGCCACAGGGATACGAAAGACCGTTTGGGGAATATAATCAATAATGCTGCAAATATTTTGTAGGGTATCTGATGGACATTTGTCTTGTTAGGGAGACCACTTCATGGACGGTGTAGATGCGTGACCATTGCACGTGCACCTGAGGCTAAAGCTGAATACTACTAAACATCAACTATAATTTAAAAAAAAAAATATATATATATATATATATATATATATATATGTATGTATGTATAGTCACAGGATGTGGAATATAGCATAGAGAATAGAGTCAAGGGAATTGAAACAGCTCTATATGATGTCAGAGGCATAGTAGAGTGGGGGGAGGGTTATCACTTTGTGAGGGGTGTAAATGTCTAACTATTACATTGTTTTGTACCCCTGAATCTAACAAAAAAAATAGTACAATCGGCTGTAGATGAGGGCTTTGGTAAAGTTATAAACAAGTAGCAACTACCACAGAAGGATTTTAACCAGAACTACACATGGAAAATGATTTTTCCATGCATGAAAGTATTCCTGGCAAGTGCAGGTCTAAAGCTTTTCTCAAATGATGAGCTCGAATATGAACCTATTAAATACTTTCCCTTAATATTGGTATTATACCCATCAGGTAGACATATTTCGTCATCAGAGCATCTTTCTGTAAATGGGCTTCATAATATCTTAGTAACGATACATAGGAACCTACTATTTCCTTGGTGGCAAAGGCCCTGGGACAGCAAGCTGATCTCCCATCGATCTGACCACTGAGGGGCTTCTTGCATTTTGCTATGCCTACAAACAGGGGATCACGATAAGACTACTAAGGGCATATCCAAAACTGCCTCCAGTCCTTCTCTTCTTATCTCTTGACTTTCATTTACCTCTGGATTCTCCTTGTCATTTTGCTCCATTTCAATATGGCACCATGGCTCAGGAAAGTTGACGCCATTGACAATATGGCACTGTGACACTGTAGAATGCCACCTTCGCTAAATGGCTCACATCACATGCATGAGACCATAAACCTGACTTCAGTTCTAATAACTTCTTTTGCCATGTGGTATTATAGAGCAACAGATTAAGTATCAAGAGAACATTGTTCAATTCCCTGCTTCGTAACCTCAGTCTTCCTCTGTTCACTACATGTTCCTCTGGTATAAAATGAGGGATTTCACTGGGTCAAGAGTTAGCAATCCTAGCTGTTCATTAATATTCCAGGGATAGTTTTAAACATACAGATTCCTAGCAGCCATGCGTCACCTGTTAAATGATAATATCCATGGTTCTGAGCTCAGAAAGTTGAAAATTTTAAGGGTACCCTGTGGGTGTCAATGATCATTCAGTGTAGGACTTCACTACGTTAGGTAAGAGTCCTCTATGATCCTTTCCAGATTTATAATTTTCTCACATATTCCAAGTGAATTAACCGACATTTATAAAGAGCAATAGTCCAATCAAGCTGTGTTATATTGATCACTTCAAAATCAGCTGACACCTTTTTGATGGTTTAAGATTCCATGTATAAATGAGGTCTATAGCTTTTTACTTTCTGTGTCTGGAGTTTTTCACTTAGCATAATGTCCTCCTTGACGCAAATGGCAGACTGTCATTCTTTTTTAAAGCCGAATAATATTCCATTGTATATGTGAATAGATCACATTTTCTTTACCCCATCATCTGTGGACCATAAGATGTTTTCATATCTTGGCTATTGTGAATCAATGCTGCAATTACTTGTTCAAAAATATATTTTTGAAAATCATCTGAGAGCTATTAGCATCTACATCTTATTTGTAAATTCCTTTGTCCAGGCAGGCTGTTCTATTAGGAAGTGCCTCATTAACAAGTTGTCAGGATGCCCTGGGTTTGCAATCCTTGCATTAGCCCATGACTATGATAAGGACAGAGCTATACACAGGCCTTTTTCACACATTATCTTACTTACTCTTTAACATAACCCCACAATAAAGGAATCATCACTTTGTTATACCAATAGGAAAATTTTAGGTTTAGGGGGATTAAGTGACTCAGCTGAATGTCACTCAGGAAACGGAGAAACAGGATTTCATCTCAGGTCTTCTATATTCCTTGTGATTTCACTGTAACATATTACATTATGTATCTGGAACCACCACTGTTATCACTAAAGCAACGAATACAATCTGTGGGAGATTCCTTTTGTGACTTGGTGCTGGCGCGTGAGCAGATCAACAGAACTGTATTCAGAAAACTTCTGCTCTCCAACATCTTAGAACAGAATCCAAGGATTTGGTACCCTATATCAGATTCTAGAAAGCTACAGCCCCGCGGGGTCTTTCAAATTTACCTAATCTAGTATATTCACAGAGATAGAGAGACTGAGTCATAAAGAAGAGTATTACTGCTTCGGTCACATATGAGGTGCGACAAAAAATAAAATGATTGTTTAAATAAAACAAAGTATCACAGTCAAAGACACATTGCCATTAATCCCCTTCAAAATGCTCCCCCTCGCTTCACACACACTTATCCCACCATTCTTGCCACTTCCTGAAGCAGTTCTGGAAGTCCTCTTCATGAGTGTCTTTAGTTGTGCTGTCATGGCTGCCTCGATGTCCTTAATCAATTTAAAACGTTTACCTTTCATGGTCATTTTGACTTTGGGGAAGAACTAGAAGTCACATGGTGCCAGATCCTGTGAATAAGGTGGATGAGGACACACCGTAATGTTTTCATTTGACAGAAATTGCTGTACCAGAAGCGATGTGTGACATGGAGTGTTGTCATATGGAGGATGAAGTCAAGACACTCACGAAAGAGGACTTCCAGAGCTGCTTCATAAAGTGGCAAGAATGATGGGATAAGTGTGTACGAAGCGAGGGGGAGAATTTTGAGAGGGATTAATGGCAATGTGCCTTTTACTGTAATCAATTTTTTTATTTAAACATTCACCGTATCTTTTGATCACAACTTGTAGGTAACTGCTAATAGAGAGGAGGCCAGAATGTATATTTTCAGAATCACTTCAAAGTGCTTTCTTCCTTTGTGTCCCTTAGTACTAGATGTGGTCATAGAATTTTTTTGTGTTTTTTAGAGTTGGAAGTAAGAGAAAGTTTATTTAGCAGAGAGTAAGTAAGAAAACAAAGGCCACCCCATAGACAGACAGGCGGCCTCTAATCACTAATGGAAGAGAGATCCCCTCCATCTCCCAGGCTAGGGTTTATATGCATTTTCCACTTCCATGGAAGTTTCCTTGGTATGGGGGGGAGGGAGAAATAGCAATTTTTAAAAAGAATTGTCAGTGGAACAATTCCAATGGCTCTGCAGACAAAAGGGACATTTATCAAGAGAGAAAGGGGGCTTTGAAGTAGTTCTTTCCCTCAAGAGAGAAAAATTCATCCACAATGTTCTCCAAAACCCTTTCTAACTTCAAACAACAGAGGCTACATTATTGCTCAGTGCATATATAATTAATATCTCTTATACTTAGCACAGTTTATGGTCTTGGTACCTTTGCTCTTACGAGCTGCTGTTGATCATACATCTAATGTACTCAATGTCAAATTATTTGTTAAGAGTACAACCTCCAATAATATCATTGTTCCTTCGGGAAAATATAATTCACTTTATAATGATTTCCTTTGCCTTGCAGTTTGTGGAAATGCATTGTGGTAAAAAGTAGAGATTATATGTTTTTTCAGGAAGTGCCTGATTTAACATGACAGTATAGAAGCTAGACTGCCATTTAAAATTGTGTATTTGGGGCAGCCGCGTGGCTCAGTTGGTTAGATTGTGTGCTCTGGACAACAAGGTTGCCAGTTGAGTCCCCGTGCGGGCCTCTTTGGTCTGCGTCCTCCTTAAAAAAGAGGTAAAATTGTGTATTTGGGGGCAAGGTACTTATACTGTTTGATCTTCAACTTCACACCTTTCAAAAATTGTAGTGTGCATTACATGAAGTTATATATGCAATATCCCTTAGAGTAGTACCTGAAATAGAATAGATGTTTGGTAATTACTAGTCAGAATCATGATTCCAATGCTTGTGGCCATTCCCACACTGCTTCACCATTATATGTAATGTAAATACAATTTAGATACAATATAAGTTGTATCTTTTCACTTTTCCATTCAAAAATTATTTTTCCTTGTATTTATTTTATTTTTCACAGGCATAACAACCTTTTTCTGCTGAAGGAATCTCGAGTTGTGTATAATACAGAGGCGATTACAAGTTCTAATTGGACACTTTGCCACATTATTGCTGATTTGGCTACTGACGCTGTTGTGTTCCCAATTTACCAGAAAGAGTAGCCAACTATGGTCCTCCCCGGACCCTGGTAGATAATCATATTTATCCATACAATCATCTAACTCAGAAATAGGTTTCATGTAACAGGAGGCACACACATTATCTCATATGATCCCAACACTAGTCCTACGACCTAGGTATACTATTGATGATACTCCCATTTCATAGAGGAAGAAACTGAGAGTCAGAGAGATTGGATAATTTATCCAAGATCACAGAAAAAGTGAGTGATGAGTATTGGATTTCAGAGGTAGAAATATGAGCCACTCCACTGCTTAATCATTCTGGAATCTCTGTTTAGTAACCAAACATGTATGTATTACTAATGCCTGTGAACAGTGCATATAGCTGCCACCAGCTGTGCCAGCATGGATTCTTGTGTGTGCTTGGACAGACAAACCAATTTCTGCTGTTGTCATCCTTTCCTTTTTCTTGACTACTTCAAAAAATGCTAATGGTTGGTGGCAACCTTCCCGATTTCATTCATCGAGATAGATTGTGCTAGAATTACAGAAGGGATGGCAACCACCTGGAGATCAGAGAGCTGTAGTGCAAACGTAAGTGATGAGTATTTGGGTCAACTTCTTGGAGAAACAATGAATCAGACTTTGCTTTTCCAATTGTTTGCCAGTTTTATCAAGTTATTATGTTAGTTCTATCACTTGTGTTGTTACTATTTGGGGATTGAAATATGTGAAAACTGAATATGCTGGTATTGGACTGCCTAAGAGGTGGACTGTTCTAGAAATCTGTTAGTTTTTCTGGTTGCCCAGAACTTTTGATATACTTCCTCTATTTGAGGAAAATTCACCATGAGTGTGTCTCCTTGGAAAACAGATCCAAACATTTCAGAGGTGACATCCAGTGCGCAGTGCTAAGAGAATTGGTGGGGCAGAGTGCATTGCCTGTGATTGCAAGGGGCAATGAATGGTGATGTTTCATTTCTACTGGATGAAATATGTGCTGTAATTTTAGGTGCTGTGCTGTCTGAACAGCACTACAGCTTACTTCTCCAACATTTCTGGGGAATCTTAAAGCTAATATACTTTAATAAATTTGGCTTCTTTTAATGTTTGAACTAGCTTGATTGTTTTTATCAAGGAAGACCCCTGACTGCAAAAGGGTTATGATGCAGCTTAAATGAACCAATCCACATAAGGCATTTAGTTCCTGGCATATAATAACTGCACAGTGAGTGTGAGTTGGGAATGAGTTATCGAGTGACCAGAAAGAATATGAAAGGAAACAACAGTTATCTCTGTATAGTGGGGTCACTTGAAATTGTTCTTTTTCTTTATACATATTTATAAGAATTCCTGAGATAATTTATGAAATTAAAATTGCAAAGGTAAATATAGTAACAAAAAAGAATATCATAAACATTAATGAGATTTGAATGCTTTATACCACTTCAAAATTATGAGTTCCTATTATTACTACCAAGGTTAAAAGAAGTGCATTTTTGAAGTTTCATATGAAAAGCAGAAAAACAAAAACAATAAGAACTTTGGTCCAAAAATATATCAAAGTAACTATTTAATATTATTATAAAGGATTAATGATTTGAGGCTTCCTAAGGTTAATAGAAAGTTAATGTTCAATATCATGGAACTTGTATTAAGGTTAATAGAGACTACACTTATAAAATTTAAGACATTTGAATGTTAACAGAAGTACTGCCAATTTCTAATTTGCATCCTATCCCCTCCCCCCAACATGCCAGAAAATTGCTCCTCTTGAAATATTACATATCTCAGTAAATGACAACTACATTTTCTATTTCTTTAGGGCAAAAGTCTCTGAGGAACATTTGATACGCTTTTCCTTACCTCTGCAGGCATCATACTAGTCCAGGTCCACATCATCTCTTGCTAGGGCCTCTAGTCTCCCTCTATCTATCTTGGCCTCCCTTTAGGCTTTCCCCAATGACACACGTACACTCATGGCATTAAAAAGTAAGGTCCTGGGCGGCCGGGTCGCTCAGTTGGTTAGAGCGCATGCTCTGAACGCCAAGGTTGCCGGTTCAACTCCCACATGGGCCAGTGAGCTGTGCTCTCCACAACTAGATTAAAGACAATGACTTGAGCTGAGCTGCTGGTGGGCGGTTGAAGGGCTCAGTTGGTGAGAGCGCATGCTCGTAACAACAAGGTTGCCAGTTCGAGTCCCACATGGGATGGTGGGCTGCACCCCCCCTCCAAATAGATTGAAAATGGTGACTGGACAGAGCTGAGCTGCGCCCTCCACAACTAAGTTGAAACAACGACATGACTTGGAGCTGATGGATCCTGAAAAAACACACTATTCCCCAATAATATATACTTTTTTAAAAACAGGAAGATCCTGTGAGATCCCGCTTTGTCCCAAAACCTTTTGGTGGCTACCCATTTCATTCAGGAAAAGACAAAGTCCTAACAATGACCTTTACTATTGGCTCCCTGTTACCTCCCCAACTTCACCTCCTATCTTCCCCCCAACACACACTCATTGAGCTCCAGCCCGATTGGCCTCCTTCCTACCTTCAATATGCCAAGCACATTCTCATTTTGGGGCTTTAATGTTTGCTGTCCCCTCCACCTGCAACATGCTTGCCTCACCTATTGCCATGTGTCAATCCCTCCCTTCCTTTAGGTATCTACTTAGATATGATATCAAAGGGGCCTTCTCTGGCCACCCTACTTGAAATAGGATCACCTCCATGCCACAGACTCCACATTTGCTTTGTTTTATTTGTGTCCATAGAATTTATCTTCACATGACATTTCAAATATTGAAAGCTTATCTGTTTGGTCTGCCTCGCCTTACTATTAAATAACCTCCATAAGAAAAGGGACTTTTTTTCTTTTTTTCTTTTGGGTTTTTTTCCATTGCACAGTTTGGCCTTCCATCTTCAACTTCTTGTAAAATCTCCCAAACTTAACCAAATCGCACAATTTTTTTTTAGAATGAAGCTAGAACTGTCAGCTGTCAAATGACATAGCAATAACATAGATGCGAATGACTCTAGGACTTCCAAAAATGAATGAGCGCCATCTGTCACAAACATGCATCAAGACTTCTCCAACAAGCCAATATTTTGTTCCTCTTCTGTATGCTTGGCAACCAGAAGTACAGATGATCAAAAATCCCCTCCTTCAACTCAAACTAAAGATAGCAAATGATTACGTGTCAACTGGCTGAGTAAGTTTTAAGTAGAACTACATAAGAATTGAGCCAGTAAGCAGACAAACAAGGCAAACAGCTTTAAATCATTTATCAACAGAAAAGGGGTGTCTAGATTATGGATTATAAATTATTAACCCACTCTCTTCTTGGCAGGATTTCCCAATCAACAGAGATGATGTTTTAGATATGAAGTTCTCTGAATGCACACTAATATCACTTGGGCTAGCATAAAAGTTTGAAACAGGGAGCACTGCTTAAATTTCTATCATTTAATGGATCCCTATGCACACCTCTGTAGTTTTCCCCTCCCTCCCTTCCTCCTTCCATCCTTTCTTTCTGCCCTCCCCTCCTCCCATTCTTCATGTTATTGATTATTAAGATATTCAGGCATTATGATTAGTATTAAATGAACCCTAAAACAGCTTCTTTCTCTGCTTTTACTAAGCAGAACAAACATGGACTTCTGTGCCCTCTATTCCCTTTCCTAATAAACTAGTTGTGCACTTCCCCAGAAACCAGAAAACAGTGGCAATCTTTAGAGAACAAATGAAGCTATTTAGACACACTGTTTGGAGATGGCTGGAAACGGTTAAAATAGGAGTTGTGTAAAATGTTAGAAAAGCACCTTTGGGTAAAATACATAAAGGCTTCAGCCTACTAATGACAAACGTAACAGAGTGTAAGTACCACTTTACATGAACAAGTGTCCTTTTTAAAACACAAATTGAACATTTACTGAAGTACCATTATTACTAGCACTTCTCTAGGTGTTTGGTTCTTACACATACACAAATACATACACACACACACACACACACACACGTGCGCACACACGCGGTCAGGCAATTAAGTTCTCGAACTTTCCACCGTGCACGTACACTTAATTGTGGGGTGCCAAAAAAATGTTTACAAGTGGACCCTTTGGTCAACGTTGCTCAAGCAGCAGTAGTATGCCATAATCAGAAGTGTCTGGATGCTGATGGTAACCACTTTGAGCACCTCTTGTAATTGCAGAAGCCAAACGTGACTTGTATTCATCTTTTTTTATTGGTATAGACTGAGTATTACAATTTTAATAGTTTTTTTCTGTCTTAAAATGTGTATGCATTTTTTGGGCACCCTCTGTATATATGCTCTTTGCTACCAAGGAGCTCACAATCCAGTTTCAATCAAAGCATTTTTAATAAAATTATTTTCTTTTCAAATTAATATATTCTGTTCAGTGGTTATAAAACTCCCTTGAACCATAGCCCATGGCCCACTTAGGTGGGACCAAATGCTTCTATGCAAAATAGGGAATTATAAAGAAATCACTAGATAATGATTTTCAGTTAGAGGGCATTGCTGCGAAATATAAAATGATGGGCATATGCTCAGTCTTCTCTGGTAAAATAAATATGCAATTTACACATGTTCTCCCCTTAGTTACCTTTCAACTAAAAGATGATAATGATTGATGTCAGTGGGTCATGGAATCCCTAGTGCTTTGCACAGTGCCTGAGCCACAGCAAGTGCTAAATAAATGTTGGTTGAATAAATGGGCGTATGATTAATCTTTGAACTAGAGCACATGCATGTCTTATAATTTAAATATTAGAAAACAATTGCCTACAATGTCAAAATTTGCATCATTACACAGTGTTAAAAATGTTCTTGAATCATCTTCAGCCACACCATTATTAATTCACATTTGCACGTTTCATTCACTTCATTACTCATTTGATGTTAACAAAAGCTTTGAAGATAAGCAGGATAGAAGTAATATATACTGATGTTTATAAAGAAGTGAAAAGTTAGAAAAACGCCATGACTTTTCAAAAGATATTGAGGGTTCCAGTTCTGACCTTGACTGCAGGCCTTCTGTCTCTTTGTGTAAGGCACCCTTAGCTACAACCACTACCATTTTAGAAATTTTGTGACAATAAACTACCTATGTTTTGTTTTTTCATTACTCAAATCACCACCTTTCCTCTGTAAGCAACTGTATGGCAGCAAATAGGAAAGGAGTACATGTTTGTGAAATCTAATAGCATGTTAATGGCCATAGAGCACAATGAATCACTGTATTCCATAGAGTGGTATCTAATAATTATTAATGCCAAAGCCTCGTCTTTGTAAATTTTCAACCACACATCTACCCTCCACTTTCTCTTCTAACATAGAGATGGTGAATTTCACTTTGTTAGAAAAAAATACTTTCTGAATTGTCTGCAAAAGTCTAAGCTAGAAAATCAAAAGTGGAATCAAACTGTTTACAGAAAATTAACTCATCAAAATTCGAAGAATTCTTTGGGTACAGTGGTTTGTGTAAGTTGGAATTGACCTCATTTTCTTTAAAAAATATTCATACATATGTAGCTATAACAATGAAATTCCCAAGTCACCCAGGAAAATTTCATGTCTGTGTTTCCTATGTGTAGGAAAAGAATGAAGCACATTTCCTAAAGAGCCATAGGCGATAGGAGAACATCTTAATATTTTTCTATTTCTTTTGCACATACTGCTTTTATATAAATAATTTTTACAGCTAAGCAACCTATTAATGTTTCAAAATATATTTTCCAAATGCACAGATGACATTGTCCCAATGGCAAACACCTGGAACATGACACGCTTTCAGATTAAATTTGACTCTGAGCAAATAATTTGATATAGATTCTCTCTCCTAGAAATGAAGAAGACTCAGATGGGGGAAGGGGAGGCTCCATTTTTTCTGACTATAGTACTCTGGAATTTTGGATTTGTCAGAACCTTTTAGTCTTTCCCATCTGTAAAATAGGGCTACTCACTAGGTGTGGATTCAAGTTTTGTGGGACCCAAAACTTACACATTTGGAAAGGCCATCTTTCAGAAAAGTAATACAAAACATGTACTATATGGGGCTTTGGCAGTGACCTTTGAGACTAAATGCTCTTAATTTGCTTCATAGTACATCACTTTTGCTAATACTAATACCACGTGATAGTGAGGAAAGGAGCCATCTATGTAGAAGATGCATTCACAAGCAACGTATCTTTACTTTTTTACACTTGCCATATGTCTGAGAGAGATGACAGTCATAGCACATCCCCTATATCACAGTCCTATGCTTCTAAAGATCCTACAAGTTAGCAGACTATTTAAAAAAAAAAGTTGGTCTCCTCCTATGAGTAAAAGAGAGAGAAAATATCTTCTCATTCCCCCAATTTGCATCATTTACTTTGGAAAGTAGAAAAGCACAATACTGATTATAACAGATGCTGCAGGTAATTAGCCTGGGAATTCCATTCAAAGCCATTATTAAGAGTTGAAAAACGTGCCAGGGCACATACGTACTTAAGTGAATAAGATATAATACCTAAGCAAAGGTTGCTCATACAGAGGGTGATGTCGGTACTGGAGACAGATAGGTAACTACAAGGTGGAAAGTAGTACATTCTATAATAAGTGAAAAACTACAACCCGAGAATTCTTAGAAAGTATGCCAGTGGAAACAATTCAGAGCTTTCCATGAAATAAAAAGCAACGTAGGGCCAGCCAAGTGGCTCAGTTGGTTAAGAGCGTGAGCTCTGAGCAATAGGGTGGCCAGTTCAATTCCCACATAAATCAGTGAGCTGCGCCTGAGCTGAGCTGCCAACAGGTGGCAGGATGGCCCAGCTGGCGAGAGCACGTGCTCCTAACAACAAGGTTTCTGGTTCAACTCCCACATGGGACGCTGGGCTATGTCCACCCGCAACTAATATTGAACATGGCACCTTCAACTGAGTGGTCGCGAGTTGGATGGCGACTGGACTTGGAGCTGAGCTAGCTGCGCCCTCAACAACTAAGACTGAAAGACAACAACTTGGCTGTTCCCCTTCATTAATTCCCCAATAAAATCTTTTTTTAAAAAAGGCTACCTAGTATTTTCAAGATGGGAGGTATGGGGAAGTTATTTCAGACGTATGGACAAGGAAAACAGGGATGATCACATCAAGAGTTGACCTGAGAAGCAGGTATGTTGGCTTGTATGAGGCGGATTTGTGTGTCTTTGCAAACCTGGCCTAATTGCTTCATGCTCCAGCAGATGAGTTTTTATTCCCCAAGGGGCACTGACAAAGTCGCAACACATCTTTAACCTGAAGATACGTTCAATTCATAAATTCAACATGTTCACAGGCCAACTAGAATGTATTCAGATTCATAATTTTCTTTATTAACAACAAATATTGAAACACTGAAATAAAGCATGTAACATAAATTCACACAGCTTTGGCAGTTCAACGCACTAATTCCATTTGCTGATGTCAACCACTCTTGTTAGAGCTCAGAATAAAGAGGGTTCTTCAAAATGATTCATTAGGTTACTTCCTAATCAATGGAAAGTAGTCCTGACAAAATTGTATTGACTTCAAAAGTTTAATTACTTAAAACAATTTCATTGTTTCCGAAGAAATTGTGCGGTCAATCTTGATTTAATTTATTTGGGGTTGTAACACTTTCTTACTAATGATAAGAAATATTAAGTGTTAATAAAAATGAAACTGATCCACACATTTTTGACACCAGAAAGCAAATATTCCCTAGAGTTTCAGTGAATCCCCTACTAACTAAATTCCCTCTATTACTTTGATTTCTGCCAATAGATTTGAATTGAGAAAACTTTAATTTTAGTAGAACTCTTCACTAGTTGAAAGTAAGAATCACTGTATTACATGGAGTGGCATCTAATAACTATTATCTCCAAAGTTTCTTCCTTCTGATAAGAAAGAAAACAATGGAATACTATTCTGCCATAAGAAAAGATGAAATAGTGCCATTTGTGACAACATGGATGGATCTTGAGATTATTATGCTAAGCGAAATAAGTCAGTCAGAAAAAGTCAAGAACCTTATGACTTCACTGATATTTGGGATTTATAACTGAAAGCAACAAAGGAAAAAGATAAACAAAGAAACAAAAACTGACATAGACAATAGTTTAGTGGTTACCAGAGGGTAAGGGCAGAAAGGGGTGGTACATGAGGGTAAACAGAATCAAATATATGGTGATGGAAGGAGAACTGACTCTGGGTGGTGAACACACAATGTGATATATGGATGATGGATTACAGAATTGTACACTTGAAACCTATGTAACCTTACTAACCATTGTCACCCCAATAAACATTAATTTAAAAAAAAGAAAGAAAACAAATACGCCTTTGACTTCAGTTTATCTACAAGTCAGAGTCCTCAGTGTGGACATGGGTCATGTGCGTCCCCCTTCAAGCACCGCCCCTCATAGTGGTATTCCAAAATTTCGGTATAGGGAATACTCAAGGCTCAAAACCTGATTGTATTATAAGTCAGGCAAGATAATGTGGAGACCTCTCCTGAGGTCGTGTTGATTGTTTCTGCTTAGTTGGTA
The DNA here is from genome assembly GCF_001890085.2 of Hipposideros armiger. Classification (NCBI taxonomy): domain Eukaryota; kingdom Metazoa; phylum Chordata; class Mammalia; order Chiroptera; family Hipposideridae; genus Hipposideros; species Hipposideros armiger. The sequence goes on along the minus strand of NW_017731453.1, from coordinate 1,360,309 downwards.
CATGTATTGGGGAGTAGGAAGCACAGCTCCTCCCCTACCCCGTGTCACCTCTTGGCACTGACACTTTCTCAGTTTTCCCCAGGAAGCCCACTCTTGAACTCTCTTCTCTCCTGCCAAAAGCTGGGGAGAAAATGGTCACGATCAAGAAAGGCTGTCCGCGAATATTATCCATCATTTCTCTCCCCTGTCCAAGACAAGTGGGCTTCATCAGCAGAGCTTTCTACAGTGTATTGGGGCGACTCTTCCATCTTTCATCCACTGTTCAATGTCATATCAACTGTAACTTTTAATTTCTTCAGACATACTGCTGAAAACTTCATCCATTTTGTTTTCTGGCTGCTCTTCTATAATAATAATTACCTAGCCCATGACAGGTATTCTAAAAGTACTTTCCTAGACAATGTTTTAATCCTCACAACAAGGCTGGGACATGTCTTTGCTTATCCTCATTCTAGAGATGATGAAACTGAGGTTTAGAGAGATTCACATAGATACATCACAGAAATGAGGAAAGGTGTCAAGGACAACACTAGGGTGCTCATCAAATCCTCCTGTGCTTCCTTCTTGGAGGCTACATACATTTCCCAGCCTCTCCTGGAGTCAGATGGGACCACGTGACTGAGTTCTGACTAGTAGAGTATGGTGAGAAGTGAAGTGTGCCACTTCCTGTGACCTATAAAGCCTTCCACACAACCCGCCAAGCTTGCACGTGACCTTCAGCTCCTGGCCGGGAGGCAGCAGTGCCTCTGAGGACTGGTCTGGATCTTTGATTGTCTACCTAAAGAAATCCTCATCCCTAATCATGCTGCTAACACCCCTGGACTTGAAAAGGAGTGAGAAAGAATGCTTTATTAAGAAAGCCATCAGGAGTTGGAGGCTTTTATGCTAAAGCAGGTAGATGACGCCATCTAATACAGGGGAGCTGGCACTAGCATCCTTTCATCCTTTCCCACCTTCCCCACTTCCATTCGCTCTCTTGCAATTTGCATTCTAAAAACCTACTGGGACATCATTCCCTGGTGCATCTGTCACAAAACTCACATTTATCCGCCAAGTCTAATTTTAAATGCTGTCTCTAGGGGAATGCTGTCCTTAATTCCATGTCTTTTTCTCTGCTCACACCACATTTTGTTTATGCCTAAAACCTAGTAAGTTGCTTGAGAGCTTCCAAGCACATGATCGTGAGCAAGTCACTTTTCCTCTCCGGGCTTCCATTTATAATAATGTCTGCTTACACTTACTATGTGCCAAGCCCCGCGCTAAACGTTTCCTGTGTTCATCTCATTTCATCTTCCCAACAAACACTTGAAGCAGGTGTCCTTTGGACCCTCAGTTTAAGAGGCAAAATGGAGGCCTCAAGAATTACCCTAAACCACACAGCTATTAAGTAGCACAACCTCAAATTTTACACTTTATGGGACTACATTACTAGTTTTTATCCACATGGCTCATTCCTCCACAGGAGAGTCCAAACAATTTCAGTATCCCCTGTGTCTAATACATTGTTGATCCAGGGTAGGATCATTTTTAAAATGAATAAGTGGGGGAATGAATGATTAGAACCAGAATCAAACTCCTCTGTTTCCACGACTTCCCTCTACTATGTTATTCTGCCTTATGTTACAGGTGCAAATTTATCTACAGAACAAGCGCTCACTCGAAACTTGCTACAAAGTAGGCAGTCAATACATATTTTTGAATCAATAAATGGGGTCAAAACAACAGTGGACGCAAGTGTCACTGCAGAAGAAAACCAATTCTTTATAACTTCAACTTCCCTCCCAGGAAGATAGATCCTGTCAAATAGCAATACATTTTATACTGCTGAGTATTTTTATGGATTTTGGATACAAAGCTTGAGAATGGAGGCTGAGGAGAGCCAAATAAATCTGCATAACAGAAGGTGAAGAATTTGGAGTTCTCAGCTCAGTTCTGCATGGAGGGTGTGATGAGAAGTAGGAGGAAGAAGAGAGGAGAAAGCAGCCAGTATGGCATGATGGTGTGTGAGGCTGGAGACAACTTGGGTTGAAAGTATCTGGAGGAATACTCCAGAGATGGCTGGCTGGCACGAGTTTTTCGAATAGGGTATCTAACGTTGATATCGAAATTGTTAGCATGTTGAAAATGCAAATTCCTCCTCCATATCTCTGTGATTCTCAAATTGTAAATAAAGTCTATGGTGTCTTCAAACGGTGTGTGGCATGTTTGCTGGAAAGCAAGGAAAAAGCTGTGCTTCACATTTGAGATGACACTGTGAGAGAAAGAGTGTTAGACAACCACCCCAAGATGTGTCATAAGGGTTCAACTCGATTTATCCTGCCCCCAATGTCTTGGGAATGCCCACTGACATCTGGGTTATTTGAGGTATTACAAAGTCCTAATTTTTATAACATAAATGATCAGAGGTCTAAAAGCAGGTTTGCCCTCAATGAACAGAGAGGCTGCAAGAAAAAAAATAGCTCATCGTCTGCATGGGCAATGAATTACACAAAGAGCTAAATATACTTTTCTGACTAGATGCCAAGGGAAAGGAGTTAGATATTTTAAAACGTTTCCAAGAGGAGATAAAATTTAAAAAGGCTTGTGTAACTCACATTTAAGTGAGCAAGAAACAGCAAAATGGCAATGTCTCCCTTCGCCCGGGATGAGAAGGCGTGTTGTCCAAGACGCAAGCAACCAAAAAGTCATGGACTTTTGAGCAGTGGATGCAGAGATTTCCAGGCAGTCACTGGAACAGAATTTGTCCTTCCAGGGAATCACACAAAACTGCCTCGACAACAGCTGCATTGGGCTTTCATTTGAACGTATAGTCAGCTGCAGAGACATTTGCAGAACTGAGAGAGTCACATCTCCAGCATTTACACAGATTGCATAATTAGCAATTAAGAGCAGAAACAGTTAGGGCGCTGGTAATATCTGTGCTTTAAAAGCTGAGTTTTCAGCATTTGCTGACAGAAACTGAACGCTCTTTGAGAGCCTACACTACTGTCTGTGATCAAGGCAACCAACACCCAGAGATGGACACCATCTACATTTGCACATAGAATCCTGAGACCCAGAGCAGATCAGCAACACGCCTCATGCGGCCAAGACCTGATCGGGCCCGTTCCTCTCTGTCAGGACCTTCAGGACAACTGTGTTCTGTGCATTCAGCGGCACCATTATTCTCTGCTCATTCCTGGTGTTGTAGTTTTTTTTTATCTCTATTGAAAATAAAACATAACAAACAACCTCAGACCCTTCTGTTAAGAGTCTGGGAAGTCATGACGGGGAGCAGAACTTGAAGGGCTGAGCAAGCCAGATGGAGAATCATCTCCTAGCTGAGACTCAGCTCTGATCTCTGTTTTCCAGTCAGAAACAACACTGAGGTCCCCTGTTTCAGAGCCACCCACCCTTTTGTAACTTGTGTCATTTCAGAATGGGCGGAGACGGGCAGTGAGGCGCTCCCTCGAGCCTTCTGCTTAATAATCGAGGGATGCAAAGGAGGCAATAGGAAATGAGAATAAAATGGATGCTCAGCACTTCCACACAGATGATCAAAAGCAGTTCTGACCATTTGCTCATGGATTAGGTCCCCCTTAAAAGCCAGACTGTGGAGGGGGAACCACGAGGTGTTTGCTTAGTCCAGGCACTGTCAGGTGAGCCAACACAATGTTACCTCCCAATTTTAGAGCTGGAACTTGACCTCAGAGGCCCCTGGGTTTGCTCAGAGATGTAAAGAGGTTAAGTCTTTTGGCATTTTGGTTCAGGTTCAGCTCATCGGTTCATACAAGGCCAAACAATTAAGTTCATGAACTTATCCTAGAAAAAGTGCTACATTATCTCATTGCTGAATATCACTATGGTCACCTTCGAAGGACTCCCCTTGGGAAGCTGTGCACCGATGCCAGCGCCTCGTCCTCCCTTCAAAGCAATTTTGGAACTGTTTTTCTGGAATGGCCATCAGAGCTGCAGTCGGATTACCCTTGATGTCCTGAATGTTATCAAAATGTCTTCCTTTCAACATTTCCTTTATCTTCAGGTAAAGAAAGAAGTCACTGGGGGCCAGATCAGGTGAGTAAGGAGGGTGTTCCAATACAGTTATTTGTTAACTGGCTAAAAACTCTCCCACAGACAGTGTGTGAGCTGGTGCATTGTCGTGATGCAAGAGCCATGAATTGTTGGCAAAAAGTTCAGGTCATCTAACTTTTTCACATAGCCTTTTCAGCACTTCCAAATAGTAAACCTGGTTAACTGTTTATCCAGTTGGTACAAATTCATAATGAATAATCCCTCTGATTATTAAAAACGCTTAGCAACATCATTGCAACAAGTTCACACACATAATTGTCCAACCTCGTACCAACACTCTGCAGCCCTCACAGTTCCTGCAGCCCACAGCAGTGTCCTCTCCCCTGGAGATGAGAGGTCTCTGCCTGTGCAAGGACTATGCAAGCGGGCGTGTGCTCAGCAGATTCTACATATCCTCGTTTAACTCTCATCACTCTCCTACCCAATATCTGTAGGATGAAAATTTCCCCCTCTCTCTTTGCACCCCTGACAGCCAGCTATAAATAAAAGTCATTGCTCATCCTCCACCTCTCTCGCAAGTTTCTCACCATGTAAGCAGGAGTGATGCATCTGACTGGAAAGATGGCAAGAATCTGACCTTGACACCCACGGATACAAGTTTCCCCAGGGAAGGGGAGAATGAATGAAATGTGGATGCTCACTTGTGCTCTCCACCTGCAGCTCTCACTATACTATGCTGTGAGGCAAGCTAGGATTCTCCAAATAGCTGGGTGGCAGTCCCTATTATGTCCACTAGGGGCCGAGGTCTAGCCTTGTCCGCAAGGAGTAGGAAGGGGGCTGGACCTCAGGCCAGCTAGTTCACCAATGAGAGCTGGTGCATCATTCCTTGACCTCAGTGCCAAGTTCTCAGTTCAGACCAAGGAAAACAAAACAATATGGTAAGCTATTCCCCTTACATCTGGCAAGAGGTCATTCTAACCCATAGTATAACAAGTTGAGATCGAAGTGGCTTATGTAACTTGCCCACTTGTTTCCTATTCCGTATATATCCGTTTCTTCAGTCTAATTCACTCAAGTTAAGGTATCTGAAGGCAAGAACTGTACTATTATTTTTAATCAAGAACTGTATTATTATTTTTTATTCAGCACTATTATTATTCCGCTGAGAAGGTTCGGTAACACATGCAGGTGATTTAAGTGTACTACTGCATTAATTAAAAATAATTGAAAGGGACTTCCTATGAGGCAGGTACTATAAAGGGCATGTTCATGTCATAACACATTTAATTCCTGACACTATTAGATAGGTATTTATCACCTCCATTGTAAAGGCAAGAAAACAGACAGACACACAAGGCAAATTGCTGAACTTCACAAAACTAGAATGTGGCCAGGCTAGAATCTAAACACAAGCCTATCTCATTCTAAGTCAATTTCTTGCGTTCATCCACATTTTCTTCCAACAGGTTGGACAATTTCCTAATGATATCTAATCAGGAAGGGGGTCAAATTTTACCATTGTTACACTGTAACGCCACTCAGAGAAGCATGACGATCGCAATGGATCTAATCCTGCAGGCCCCATGGTGCCTAGCACAGACGTTGGCATTGAGTGAGTATTTCATCAATTCTTGAAGAGTGAAAAATAATGAAAAATCCTACGAAAAGCAAACAAACAAACAAACAAAGCACATCACCATATAACTTATAAAACACTGAGTTACATTTTAGTGGAGAGGATCTACTGTCCTCAAGACCAAAACAAAAAGTATTTTGTAAAGATCAAAAACATATATATATATATATCTACAATCATCTAATTTCTGGTTTCCCTCCCACTGTGTTTGCTACTGTAACAGCTGTGGCCTACAGAGACTTCATCTATACAATGAGACTATTAATAATGCCTGCTTCATCTTACAGGGTTGTAGGGAGAAAGATAAAATTATTCTAGGGCATACATCTATCAAAGCACTTATGATAGTGTACTGTCATTACTGGGCTTTGCGACTGCCTCACACACTAGACTGAAATCCTTAAAGGAAAAGACACTTGTATTCTACTTTGTGTTCCTGTCTTTAATACCTTTTAATATAAAAATCATTAAAAGAATCAATGACAAAACTAATTCATAAAATAAGGAATACCTGAACACTTCTTATAGAAGAGCATGACATATTTATATATAATGTGTGCATGTGTGTATATATATATACATAAAACTATATATGTATACATCAATATGCATACAAATAAATACGCATATATAACTACATATGTGTGTGTGTGTGTATATATATATATATAAAATGAAATGATTGAAATGTTCCAACACTGAGTTACTTCCATTTAAAATTTTACTTTTAATCACTTTTTCATTGTCAACTTCTCTGCCACCATCACACCCTCATCATCAGTACAACTGGTAATGGTTGCACAGCTCTGTACATTTACTAAAAATAACTGAATTGTATATGTAAAATGAATAAATGTGATGGTATGGGAATCCCAGGTCAATCAACTTTTCTTAAAGTATCTCTGTTGTATTCCAATTGAAAGCTTTTGTTTTATTTAGTTTTAGTCTGGTAGTTTTTTTCAGTTGACCTGACGCCAACGTCCAATTCTGTATCAGAATGTTTTGCCCTGCTCTCAGTGGCCAGCCATATTCCCTTTATTTCAAAGTTGGTATCTAGTTTACATATCCTGTGGCACTAGGAAAGATCCCTTGAGCTGCTGGTTGTCCTCTGAATTTCTGCAGCTCTGCAGTTCAGTGTGTGGCATCTCTGGTCCTATCGTTTGATGATGCATACTGAAATGTGACTGCACCTCCCTGCAGTATTTTGTCCATTGCACAGTCACTTGGAGCAGCAGTCTATGTCCCCCACATGGCCTATGACCATGAGACATCAGCATTCGCTGGCTTTTTTTCCCCCCCCACTACGCCCAGATTAATTTTGGTTTACCAGTTAGCTCAACCATTATGGGCCTGAGAAATCTTGGCTGCTTTCTACATATCACTCTGGAAGGCACCAGGCTGTTTAAGTCTGCCCTTAAATGCCTATCCAGGACATAATCGACAGGCGTTTTTAACCCTACACCTAGGGGCACCTTGTTGCTCCACTGTCATGCTAATTTGGGGGTATTTTTATGATGCTTTCAATTTCCCCAGGCTATTCTCTGCCCTACTCTGCACTATGAATTCTGCCAAACTCTCTCTCTCTGCTCTGCAGTGTGTCCACACAGAGAAGAAACTAAAAAACCCACATAGGATCACTGTGCTTTCTTAGTATAATAACCTTCACCCATCACTTCCTCCTCTACCTCCAGTCAGGCAATGGGTGACTCTAGAGCAGGCTCAGGCTGAGCACAAGGAAAAATGAAAAGAAAAGAGCATGACACATTTGAAAAATATTATTGAGAATATTAATCTGCATTATATGAGATTATTTTTTAAATATCTGTTTTCTCGAGCAGGAACGACATAAACTGTAGAGGAAATATTCAATTAAATTGGAACGCAAAAAGCTTTGAGGTCTGAACCAATTTGGGGATCAGATTCAAATCATTGCTTTCAAAGAAAAACATTGTTTAAAAGGGTAGAGTCAACCCATCTGTTAGTAAAGCACATAATATACATACCACCTGAAGGCAGCAACAAAAAAGGTCTAAGTAGCTAATTTCAATTTACAGTCACATCTAATCCAAGTAATGGGATCTCTGGAACTAGAGTAGACAAGAATATATGTTAACAGACACTATAAGTTTTTCTATGTTCTATTAAAGATTTTTTTTAAAGAATATATGCTAACAGGAAATCGGCAGGTGTCCGAAAGACAAACCCATTGCCATATCCATATCAGATTAGTTGACTCCAAAGATCTTTTTTTATCTAATCCATGGTTGGGGGGAGGCGTTGTTTTCGGTGACACTGTGAAATATGTGCTAACTATTCAAGATTGCTTGACAGCTAATAAAACTCACAGCGAGTACAGAATAAAGAATACCTTACTCGATGCCAGATCCAGACTCTGACATCTAGGTCCCTACCTTTTGATAGACTGCAAAAACCTTGATCAGATCTTCTCAGATGGGCTCTGAGTCATTTCATCCCATGAGCTTTCTGGGTGGCCTGTAACTCCTGCACCCATTATCTCTAGTCAGGAGTTGTCTTTTCTGTTCATGGTTCTCTGTACCCATGTTTCGTTAGCTTCACGTGCTATGGAGTAAAAGAGGTTTGGAAGCAGCGCTGTAGGTCCGCAACAGTAAAGAGGTTTCATCTCACGAAGTCAGTCATATGCAGTGCGAATAGGTTCCGGCACAACTGTCAGTGCCAGTGGGAGGGAGCACTAAGCTTAATTACTCACACTTCCCCTGGGTCTGGAGGGTGAGCACCTCCAGCAAACTTGATCTTTGTTCATCTTGTCACATATATTAGGATTCTGAGGGTACACAAATAAACTGTCTTTGCTGAGGAGAGGTTATATATACAAGATGTTATATATACAAGGAGGTGGGGCTGTGGAGAGGAGTGAGAAACTGTTAATCAAATTTAGTGTGAGAAGGCACTTAACTACAAATCTTCCCCATGGGTTTGCACTGTTTTTATAATGTACGTTATGAAGGAACTCTTGGGGAAAAGCATTGGCCCTACAGAGTCCTGTTAAAAGTAAATGGTTATGATTATGCCTGTTTTCAGCTCCACTTAGGTAAATGTATCCTGGCCTAAGATATTCAGGGCCTTTTGTTTTCCTCTGGCTGTCCAAAGCATGCCGGGTCAGCACCTCATTCTGCCATATTTAATATTCACAAAGAATCTGCTGAATTACATCATTCCAACTAGAATAAAGGCAAAATTAGGCAACATAAGATTCAAAGTTTGAATAGAATTATTCCTTAATACATTCTAAAGTCTAATGATCTCTGTTTTGAAAAGAATTTTATTAATTTGTGAGGGAGACGGAGCTCTCCTATCTTACCATCGTCAGATGTCGTATAATTAAATGCTCATTTCTGTTACTAGCCATGTCTCAAAACTCATACTAGATAATAATAATTCTCAAGGACATTCCTCTCTACTACATTTTACTTAGGCATTTTGTACAAATAAGAGGTAGAAGAGGAAACACTACTTAAAAGGCTAAAAACCACATAAGCTTCAGTATCAAATTAAAGACAAGAAATATTTTTATCATGCTATAGCTTCAAGTGTCATCTAATTGCTGTATTTATTTCAGTGTAAAGGAATAAATGAAAAATAAAAATATTTCAAATGATAAAAAGCAATTATCTCCACTTCAACATTTAAAACCATATTTTACAAAGGTGCAGTATTAAGTATAATGTTTTAATAAGAGCAATTTTCATAATTACACCTCAACTTAATATCCCCATTTTAATTAGAATCTTCTACTCTGCTGCAAGACTTCTACAAAGTCAACTGGATATGTTACCAACTCCTTTATCAATGTAACCAACCTTTAGAACAACTTACAACCTTCAAAAAGTCCCAGAACCCTTGACTTAAGTTTTAAGTCACCTTTTCTTCTCTTGAAATAAATGCTACTGCCTCAAGGAGAACCATAATATAATTAAATTAATGAGTGTGCATATCTGCATTCAATTCTAAGATCATCAAATGCTTCACAATTTCCACTTACTGACATGAAAGTACCATTTCTCTTAGTTAATGATGATGGCCTTCTGAGAAATAATTGTAGATTAAAGCAGAATACTGTAAAAAAAATGCAGAACCACCACTAAAGACATGAATTTTGGAAAGATCTTATTATTCAAAAGGATTCTCTTCACATTCTCTTAATATGCCTACGTAGTTTCTGGTTTTGACCTTCACAATTCATTCCTACCTTGACTACCCTTCCTCCTCAAGAGGAGCACCCAGTGAGTTAGAGGTCTGGCTTTAGTTAGTTTCATCTTTAATTGTTAATTCCCTTGGAGGCTTCCTGAAAATATTACTGTAACCACCAGTGACACAGCAGATTTTAATGCCCACACATTTAAATTCTATAGAGAAAACGGCAACTTCTCTCCAAGGAGAATTAGAGTTCCATGAAGCTTCTTAGAGCTTCAGCCAGGCTCTATTCACATTCTTAAAACACTTTCAATTTCTAGAATTCTCATTTGTAAAGTTATATTTTAAGACAGAAGCAAATAGTTCTTTCCCTTCCCACTGATGCCTGGGACCAATAACATGTACAGAAAACTGCTACAAATTACTCAATGGTTTAAGTATAGCATATGGCGATTAAAGGACACAGTTACACTGCCAGCCCCAATAGAGCAGCCGAGTCTCCAGGCAGTGGTCAAAAGGTAGAATTTGCTTTTGTAGTTCACTACCTCCAAGTTACCTAGCACCTATCAGATTGTCCTGGAATTATCTAAAGCTCCCTCCTGCCTGCCACAATGTTTCATTCAAATCTCCTGATTAAGCCCATAATTCTAAAGCATGTTCTGCCCCCTTCATCTCAGTGTCAATTTGTTTGGAGCTAGGTTTTGGAAAGAAAGCACTAAGATCAGATTTGTAAATCTCATTACAAAATGAATGGCTGACATCTTTCTATTAGCTATCACCCATTCATCCAACAAATGTTATATTCAGTGCCTCCTAAGTACCAGTGTTGAGTTTGGCAAGGGAGATACAACAGTGAACAAAAATACACATGGCTGCCAACACTATGGCTTAAAATCTAGTAGAGAGAGACAAATATTAATAAAATCATTACAAAGAGAAGGACCTGATGTCATGAGTAGATTTGACCTAGCCTTGGATCTCAGGAAAAGTGAGCTTCTGAGAATATGATGATCGAGTTGCCATCTAAAGAATAAATATGAAGAGGGAGGGGAAGAGTGTTCCAGAAAAACAACAGTGAGAGAAAATCAGCATAGCTAGAGTAGAAATCATGGAGGAGCATAACTGAAAATGAAGCTAGAGTAAGGTAAGTGGAAACCACAGGATTTAGGTACTTGTAAGTCAAAAGGGGTTTTTATTTTTTTCTTTTAGCCAAAGAATGATGTGAAGTTATTTCATTGTCCAAGGTTAGGAATGATGATGGGACATGATTAGGTTTGCAATTTGAAAAGATCAGTCCTGCTGCTGTATGGAAAGCAATTAGAGTAGTTAGGAGGCTGTTGCAGCACTAGACATGAGAAATGATGATGGAATGGACTAGAACGTTAAGTGTGAGTAGTTTTGGACACATCCACATGGATATTTTGAATAGAGTAATAAACATGGCCTCGGCATTCAGTGGAGACATCTGGGCTAGAAATATGATCCATCTCACTGGGGCAGTAACATTTTTTTAAAGGTTGTTTGTTAATTTAACCTAGCAATAAAAGAAATATATTTGTACAAAAGTTTCCTACCCAGTGACCTTTAAATCCCACCACTGCCTATCTCGCCATATGTTCACCCCCATCTCAGTAGCATGAGTAAATTTTTTAAACTACTTCTCTGATTATAACAAGTCATCAAACAGAAGAACAATGACATTGTGAACTTAAAGATTCTCTCTTTTCTACAGCTCTCCCAGGAATCATGAATTGAAGTCTAAGAAAGCAAATTCTAGGATGAAAATTAAAACACAAATTATGAATTCTTTCAAAGTAATGAGTCGCTATTAAGTAGGCTAAGATAAGGACAAAAGACTTCAGAAAAATTTCCAAAGAATTCTGGAAATCATTTCTTTATCATGATTCCCTGTTGTCTCAACAAATGATTTGTGGATTTCAAAGATACACATAATGTAAAACAGAAGGATCAAAATAAAGGTAGAACAAAATCAATTAAACGGAAGCAGTGACCTTGATATTATTAGTCATATGAGGTGATTAAATACCATAATCGGGCTCTGATTTGAGCCCTCTGCATTTCTTTTCAGTTAAAAGGTGAAAAAGGAGAAATGTTGGGTTATATCAGTCATATGCTGAATAAAAATTGGGACATATTGCTTTTTCCCTGCCATCTTGGAGCCTATGGAGGCCTGTTAGGAACAGGACTTGTAAAACAACAAATGTGTCTAGAAGACTGTGGTCCAAGACCACTTTTGCTGGCTATAAGCAAGGTCTCTGGAATCACAGGCACCCAGCTCATTTTAAAATTGAAGGTGCCTATATTTGAGATGAAATTGAATTCTATCTATGCAAGAGATGTGCTTACGTGTACAAGGCCAAGAACAACACAGTAACTCCTGGTGGCAAACAGAACAAAACCGGAGTAATCTGGGGAAAGTCGTGCTCAGGTAAACAGTGGCATGTTTCCCGCCAAATTGCGAAGCAACCTTTCCTACTAAGGCCATAGGACACAGAATCCACGTAATGTTATACTCCTCAAGGGTTTTAACTTACTGAAAAGTAAATAAAGTGGATTTCTTCTCATGTAAAAAAAAAGGGGGGGGACATATCATCTTATAAGGGGATAAATTACAAAGTTGACACTTTCCTAGAATATCTGGAATATAAGGTTCTCTTTGTTGTATAATTCTCATTGCTTGATAAAAGACAATATGCATATGAGCTGTGATCAAACAATATAGTGAATGTTTAAATAAACAAACTTATTACAGCAAAAGACACATTGTCATTAATGTCCCTCAAAATACTCCCCCTTGCATGGAATACACTTATCCCATCTTTCTGGCCACTTTCTGAAGCAGTTCTGGAAGCTCTCTTTCGTGAGTGTCTTTAATTGCGCTGTCATGGCTGCCTCGATGTCCTGAATCACTTTGACTTTGGGGAAGAGCCAGAAGTTGCACAGTGTCAGATCCAGTGAATAAGGTGGATGAGGACACACCAGTAAGGTTTTTATCTGACAGAAATTGCCATATACCAGAAGCGATGTGTGACACAGAGAATTGTCATGACAGAGGATGATTTATGGCACACTTTAACACACATCTTCTCTCAACCATAGCTCACACCTGACTGACTGCACCAGCCAAGTTGAAACTTGTCATACTCTTACTAAAGTTCGACATGCCACTTCCCATATTGAAGATCCCTGCCTTTCCATTGGATGGCAACTCAGCAGCAGCATTCACCATATTTTGTGATCACAACAAAAAGGTTCCGTGTCACAAAGTGCTTCTGGTATGGCAATTTATATCAAATAAAAACATTAAGGTGTGTCCTCATCCACCTTATTCACCAGGTCTAGCACCGTGTGACTTCTTGCTCTTCCCCAAAGTGAAAATGACCATGAAAAGAAAATGTTTTGAATTGATTCAGGACATTGAGGCAGCCACGACAGCACAACTAAAGACACTCATGAAAGAGGACTTCCAGAACTGCTTCAGAAAGTGGCAAGAATGATGGGATAAGTGTGTTTGAAGTGACAGGGAGTATTTTCAGGGGTATTAATGGCAATGTGTCTTTTACTGTAATAAATTTTTAAAATTTAAACATTCACCATATTTTTTCATTACACCTCGTATTTTGTTTCGTAGATATGTTGCCTTGTACTAAATTCAATAAGGCATTAATGGTGTCTAGAATTTGATACAAAGTTTGGCATACAAGAAACATAACTGGCTGGCAAAATGATTGTTTTATTCTCCATACTCTGTTCAGTATTGCCAATGGCTGCTGCGAGCACCATTTTCTCCTCTTGTACAGACATTCAGTCATGATTTCATTTCAAAATAAAGCAGTTTTTTTTTCTTTTTAAAGATTTTTTATTGGGGAGTTGGGGGAGGGGAACAGCACTGGGGGATTGGGGAAGGGGATCAGACAAGTTCCTGTCCTTTTGTTCTTCAGTCTCGTTGTGGAGGATGTCACTTCACTGGCCCATGTTGGTATTATCATTGTGCTTTTCCTGGGTGAGGCAGTTGCTCCCTGGCCATTGGATGGCGGCTCACGGCAGCTCACAAAAGCTCACACCAGCTGCCGGCCAGCCCCACTGCAGCCTATGCCATCACCGTTGACTCAGCAGCCCAGCTCCAGGTCGAGCTGTTGTTCACCATCTTAGCTGTAGAGGGCACAGCGTCACTGGCCCATGTGGGATCCAAACCGGTGACCCTGCTGCTCAGAGCTGGCATCCCAAGCCAACTCCTAACCAACGCGCCACTCGGCCGGCCCTCAAAATAAAGCAATTTGAATGGGCTTTGGCTCATAAATACACAAATAGAGTGTCGCACTGGTATAAAGGCCGGACTCTCCCAGGTCTCTTCCCTCTCCACATAGGCTATTCTTCCCTCCAAATCAAACAGTTATTGATCTATTTTTTTAGCTTAGTTTGCAAACAGGTAAGTTTTCTAAGTTATAAGGAAGTGTCTTGAAAGACAGTTTTAACAATAAGCTACTTTGAATGTATTTCTTCTGTTCAGAGGACTAAATATGTTGCGTTTTATAAATATGCAGATTCAATAGTGCAAGGGTATGAATTTTCTTTGTAAATATACCTCTTGTAAATCCTTGAGGGGCTTTCATCTCATATTTTATTTTAACTGCAATATAAAAAAGTACTGTGGGGTTTTTTGTTGTTGTTGCCAAAAGAGATTTGTTTTATGTTAAGGTGCAAATTGTACATCAGTTCAATTACATCCCACAACTTTGATGGCGTTTTCTTGAAACTGGTGGTACTTCTTTTTAAGTACTGAGAAATACTAATAAATACTGTACTGAAAACTTTGTAACATGAACACAAAATCCTAAATTACCAAGCCAGTTGTTATGTCTGGCATGACTTCAAAGGGGTTTTTCTGCAGAGCCTGTCTCCTGAGTAGATTGTTAATTACCACTTTAGGACCCTGTATTCTTGAAACAGCTTAGACTTTAGGGAGCAGAACATTCCAAAGTAAATCATATCTCTTGGGATTGATAGCTGACATGTCAGAGAGAGACAGTGACAAAGTTAGTTTTTGGTTAGGTAACATAATAATGACAGACTTCATTTGTATGGAACTTCAAGATTTTTGCAAAGCATTTTTACATACCATCTTGAATATAAATAAAATTCTGCTTAGTAATATGTAAGATCCCAAGTTTAGACAATAATTCAAAGAGATAAAATCTAGGTGTTGTAAACCTTCTGTTTGTCTGTTTACTATTATTGGCCGTAAGTGTCCAAGAGCTTTTCTTGCTGTTCCCATGAGTCCCTTGACTATGGCTATATTTAGCACACTCTAAGGAACACTCCTGGCCTCCTCCATTTTTCTACCCTGAGTCATTTTAAGGAAGCAAAAGGTCCTCAATCAAGATGCACTAATTAATTCTTTGCTCATGAATGACATGGATTACTTTTGAAGATTGAACTCAGTAGGACATTTATGGAGTCTCTACCTTATGAGTCTTACATAAGGGTTCTGGATATTGCTAATGCATAATCTCTGCTTTCAAGGAGCTTGAAATCTCACAGAGTGGAGGGAAAGGTACACTACTGAAAACAAAGCAAGGTAGAAGGAAATAATTGCTCTACTAGAAATTTAAGAAAAGTGCTGTCAAAGTGCAGAGGAAAGAGCAGATGTTACAGAAAGTTTCAGAAATGGGGCATTCTTTGATCTTGGCCTCAAAAATTATTAGACTATATAGAAGTATGTATAGGCAGGATATGCCTTTTGGTGCAGGGGGTTTGGAAAAGCCTGAAGAGGTGATCAAGGCTAATCAAAATATTCTTTTGAAAATATCAAATATAATATGCATATGGTTCTCGGCTTTTTCTGACTTATTTCACTTATGACTTCACTCATATGTGGGATATAAAACTGAAAGCAACAAAGGAACAAGACAAAGAAAGAAACAAACAAAAACTCATAGACACAGACAATAATTTAGTGGTTACCAGAGGGTAAGGGGTGCGGGGGGTGGTAGAAGAGGGGAAAGGGGCTCAAATATATGATGATGGAAGGAGAACTGACTCTGGGCGGTGAGCACACAATGTGATATATAGATGATGCAATGCAAAATTGTACACCTGAAACATACGTAGCTTTACAAACCATTGTCACCCCAATAAATTTAATTAATATAGTTAATAAAATGAATATAGCAGTCTCTTCAGAAATAATTATGTGTATGTCAGGAAAATATTTCCAAAAGTGGCATTTTGAAAGCTATGTTTCACACTTTCATAATGGTCCAAAAAGATAACCTGTGGACCTTGAAACAAACATCTAATATAAAGCTCTCTTTATTAATCTTGATTCCCTTCACATGAAATTAATAATCAGCTGCTTCTCTTCACAATCTCTATGTACATGACTATAGATTAGTGATGCGAGCATCCCATCATGTGGCATTTCTGGGTGGACCACAGTTGGGAGACAGTAGATTCTTGGAGTTTGCTGGAAACCCCATCTTTGCAAAATGCACAAGTCTTACTATGACATTTCCCCATGCCTTTCTATTACTGGAGAGAAAGTAACCTCAAGTATAGATCTTGTTCTACTCAAACAAATCTGAATTGCATGCTGCCTGAGTAGTAAACAGATGGATTTCACTTAGGGTGGAATCAGCCTAAGCATTAGCCTTCTGTTCCATTACATATCTGGGGCTACATAATCAAGCCTGCTCATACTTTAAAACATGCATTACCATTCATGGAGCAGATCTGCAATTGTGCAGAATGTACAGAAGTTTCTCTACAACTTTTCCATTTAGTGTGCTGGGAGACTCAGAAGGTTCACACATTTATTTAGCAAATACCGTCTCCAACATTAAGCTCCACCTAGGTATTTATTCTCAACAGACTTGTGAAAGTTATCTGAGATGGACTTATTAAGGAGACTAAAACTTCTAAAAAAAAAAAAACCAGAAGCCGCCGCATGGATACAGAGAACATTTTGAGGGTTGCCAGACTGGGGGGGGGCAGGGCGAGGGGGTTGGGGAGAGAGTGAAAAAGGTGAAGGGATTAAGAAGTACAAATTGGTAGTTGCAAAATAGTTATGGGGATGTAAAGTACAGCTTAGGGAATATAGTCAATAACACTGTAATAACTATGTACAGTGCCAGGTGAGTGCTAGATTTATGAGGATGATCACTTCCTAAGTTACATACATGTCTACTCACTATGTTGCACACCTGAAACTAATATAATATTGTATGTCAACTGTAACTGAAAAATAAAATATACTTGAAAGTATCAAGACTAGATATAAAAAGTTACAAATGTAATAAAATGTAATATTTCATTAAAAAAAGCTACAACATGACAACTACTAAGTTTCACCAACAAAGTCATTCAGTTAGGGGAGAAATATTGATTTGGTTGTTTAACACCAGAGAGACAAAGTAATAAGGTAGTTAATTGATTGTTTCACTGTTCACATACACAAACACACAAACACACACAAAAAGAAAACCAGAAAGATTTTGGTCACTGGAGTCCACATTCATTCTTGTTCATTGTGTATCTACACAGCAAAAAGCATGGTGTCTAGAATGTAATAGGCACTTATAAATGTTGATTAAACTTATACTACAAAAAAATGAAAACACAGTGTCTATATGCTGCTGCTAGAATTTTTTTCCAGATTTAATTTTTAGTACATCTGATAGCATTTAATCTTTGGTTGGATCAACACTGTGAACATATTATCACAATTTTCTAAGTGATTTAAAACGTACTCACCTCACATACAGCTGAGAAATCCATTTTAAAATGTGAATATTAGATGTACTCTGATATTAAAATATAAACTATGTTGACAAATGAAAATTAAAATATTAAATATGATATCAAATTTATTTTAGGCATTGTAGACATTATGCATTTCTCAGGAACTGATAAAGGATGTGTTGGTTTCATATTGTTGCATAATAAGTTACTAGAAACTTAGAAACTTAAAACAATTTCTGTTGATTATCTCTAATTTCTGTTGGTGAGAAGTCTGAGCTGGGATTGGCTGGGGTTAAGAGGGTTCTTTGATTAGGGTTTCATGAGGCTGAAATCCAGGTTCCAGCCAGACTGGGCTCTTATTTGAAAGCTCTAGAGGAGAAAGGGCTTCCAAACTCTTTCAAGCTGTTGGCAAAAATCAGTTTCTTTAGTTGTAGGTCTGATGGCCCCCGTTGTTTGCCTATTATTAGCCAGGAGCTGGTCCTAGAGTCTGTCACAGTTCCTTTGCATGTGATCCCCTCCATCTTTAAGCCAGGAACAGTGAGTGACTTGAATCCTTCTTATGCTTCTTATCTCTCACTTCCTCCTCTACAACCAGCTGAGGAAAATTCTGTTATGTTTCTTTTTTTAAACTTTATTGGGGAACAATGTGTTTTTTCCAGGACCCATCAGCTTCAAGTCAAATTGCTGTCCTTCAATCTTAATTGTGGAGGGTGCAGCTCAGCTCCAAACCCAGTCACCATTTTTTCAATCTAGTTGAGGAGAGGCACAGCCCACCACCCCATGAGGGAATTGAACCAGCAACCTTTTTGTTAAGAGCACGTGCTCTAACCAACTGAGCCACCCAGCTGCCCTGAAAATTGTTTTCTAAGGGCTCTTGTGAGTAGGTTCTGGCCCACCCAGATAATCTTGCTATGTGGAACAGGAAGATCTTGCTATCAGTGCCAAATGAAGATGCCCATCGTGGAGGACAGCACTGGCATTACAGTGCCCACCACGAGGCGGAGCCCACACACCTCAGCCCACTGTATCTTGTAGGTTCAGAGTCGCCGACACAGGGCACTGGTTAAAACAAGGCTTTCCTCACATGTCAGAGAAGAGAGGCAGCAAGGTTAGCACCGGAAGTGCGCCCTGGTCACCTAGGGCCAGACAGTCCCTCCCGACAGCTGACGCAGGATGATGCTCTACACGCTCCCCCTGCATGTTGCAGGCAGGGGCCAGGTTGTCTTCCAATGGGGGCCAGATACACAGGTGGTGCCGACCAGGGGCCTTACGAAGCACGTGCTTAAGCAATACGAGGAGGAAGTTCACGGTGTACCCCGAACAGAGAGAAGCTTTCTCCTAATAAGGAAGAGGAATCTGGGGCCAGGTGACAGCTCAGCACCCGACTTCCCTATAGGGGAATGTTCTAGGCCCAAGGCAGTGCTCTCCAGGGTAATACGGGACAGGGGCAGCAGGTTGGGGCATGGCTGCTTCCACAGCACCCTACCTTAAGGTCAACTGATTTGGACCCTTAATTATATCTGAAAAATCCCTTTATAGCAGTGTCCAGATTAATATTTGATTGAATGACTGGATGAAAGTGAATGACAGGGACAAGAACCCAGGAGTTTTGGGGGGATGCATTGAAGAATTTTGCCAACCACAAATGAGCTCCACAAAATGAGGGCGTAATCTAAGAAAAGAGGAAAGTAGGCAATTAAAAAAAAAAAAAGGAGCTCAGCACAGGACAGAAGGGAAGGCATCATGAAAGCTATGATGCCATCTTAGAGAGCAACAGGTCCAGCCTGAATCAGGACTATAAGGGATAGTGGAAAGAAACCCTTGTGGAAAAAAAAATTTAAAACTGATAAACTAATTCATAGGTTTGCCGCCTGGAAAAATAATACTTGAAAGGCCTTTTCGCCTTTTCCAGATCTGGCATACTTAATAATATTAAAATTAAATTGATTTAAGCCAATAAAATCATGGAAATTTAATGCTAGGACATAACCAACAGTTGTACCAAAAGAAAGCTGTAATTATAGCACCTTACGTGGCTCAATTCTGGACAAAATTTACATAGCCCTAACAAACGTGACAACTGAATATTAATTTAACCAAAACTGAAATTATGAATCATATGAATAAAATTGGAAGATGAAGCAAAGTAAGAGAACTAAACCCTCATCTACAACAGAAAAAGTCAATAACTAATATAGACAAGTGAAAATACAAACATAGCAATTAAAAGTATTTGTCAGAAATGTGGAAGAAATACATAAATCCAGAGACAAAAAAAGAAAATGTAGTTGCTTTGAAAGGATGGTTTCTGGACTTCTCTTTTCCATTAGAGGAATATTAGTACTTTTTGACTTTTTATATTATGCTCATAATTTACAATGATAAATGTTAAACTAATTACAAACATCTATTTTATACATATGCACTTTGGTCAATGAGGATTCATGAAACTGTATTCCAAACTTCAGGAAATAGTCTCAAATTCTACCTTCAAAAGTGCCACTACTAAATGTTAGTAAATTACTCAAAGGCGTTATGCCCCGCTGAACACTGTGTAACATCATTTGCATTTGTTAAGATAATACATTAACAACTGGCTAATATCTACCTTTACTAATTTGCCTGAAAGCAGCATTAACTAATAAATGCGTATATGACTTCATACCAGACCCGCTGAAGCCTAGCTAACACTTAATATTTTGCTAACCTCAGCATCATGATAATCTTCTGTCAGGCTCAAAAACACAATTTCGCTAATATGTCCTAATGATGTTACCACTGAAAGTCAATTAACAGGTCTTTACTTTGGGAGAAGAGCCATCAACAGGGCACCATCCACTAATATGCTAATGGAGCAGACGGTTGCCAGGCAACTATTAGTCCCAGCACAAATTTTCTGTAACTTCCCTTGCTCAGCAAGGAGGGAGTATTTTAGTGTTTTGCTTTAATACTTCAATGGTCTCCCTTCTAAGCCAACTGTAAAAAGTCATGGTTGACCTCAGGAGATACCTTAAAAGAAGTCAGTAAGTCCAACTGATAGAAAGCGTGCAAAAAGAGTTATTGGTGTTTTAATATTAATATGGTTAAGGTGACTGGAGGCTGAGAAAGAGCTTTATGCAATTGTTAGTGTTGAGACTGCTACTTGGGCAGGATATTGGGACCCCATTTACTGCAATATCCTGATAATATACACACTGGAAGTCAATTATGAAGCCATTATAGGGATGGAGCAGTTGTTGAGAGAGTGTCTCACATTACCAGAAGCAATGGCACCTTACTGTATTTTATATTATTTTTAATCTTAGTATTTTTTCTTTTCCTGACTTATTCTGAATTTAGGGCAGTATTATTGTCTTGCACAGAATGTGTAATTGTAAACTCAATTCGAGAGTAAATATTATTATAAAGGAAGACATTAAAATTCAAATTACTTCTCCTTACTGCCCATCAATTCAGATACTGTATGTATATGTACAACATAGCCACTGATTCATTATCAGAAAGTAATAATTTTGCATCTAAATGCAACTTTCAAACATCTCCTGCATTCTGCAGGATGATTTTAATATATCTAGAAGTCAATAGGAATTTGTTTTATAACCAGCAGAATAAATTTTTAATTTCCTATTGGAGGCCCATTGGAAAGGAAGATTCACTTAACATAAATTCATTTTTACAAAAAACTTGGCTAGAACACATCCCTTCCACTTAGGAAAAGAATATCTAACACCAAAAGAGAAATCACCCATATTCTGTGTCTATTTTGATCTTTAGCTTTCCTCTCTAATACTTGGCTTAGCCAGTATGTTCTATAAAAAATACATGAGCTATTGATTTTACATTTCGTTGGAGATTGTTCTGGCTCCTTAAAATTTTAAGTGGACCAATTCCTATTGTCAGCAAACATGACGATCCAGCAGGCAGCTGTATCATCTTTCGTAATTCTTTTTGAAATGTTCCAAGGAATCACAGTTGGCCCTTAAGCATACTGTGTTAAAAGGACAGGTAACCACGTCTTGGAGGAATCCCAGATGGCCGGCACCCCCAGGTTTATCGTGAAGGCCTACCTGCCTGTCGATGAGTCCTTGGCTTCACCACCAACCTGAGGTCCAACACGGGTCGCCAGGCCTTCCTGCAGTGCGTGTGTGACCACTGGCAGATCCTGCCTGGAGACTCTTCAACACCACCAGTGGTCCCAGACAGGTAGTAGCCGAGACGCACATGCGCAAAGGCCTGCAGGAAGGCATCCCGGCCCCTGGACCAAGTGAAGACTGGCCTCCTTGCAGACGCGCACGGGCCCACGATTGACCACAAGCCTTCCCATTCTCAAGATACCTTAGACTGTCCAGACGTAATGCCACTCGCCGGGAAGGTTTGGGGCCACTCTGTGCCATCACTCAACATGAAAATTTGATGCCATTTCTTGTGCTATTTTTTTCAAGATTTCAGAGGCAACAGAAATAATACCCTGACTGCAGGGACTTACTTGGCTGGTGGGGGAGACGGGATGGGATACCCAACACTCTTTTTTCCCCATTTCAGAGAGAAATGTAAATGCCCCAATTGTTTGTTTGTTGTTGTTTTTTTTTACCTAATAAACGCATGAAGAGGTTTGTTTGGGTAAATGGCCAGTAGTGGAATTCCCCCCAGAAAGCGGGGAGGAACAAACAGGTAGACATTTCTCTTTGGACAAAAGTTAGAAGGCAGGAAATCTTGTGCAGTGTCACCAGGAGGACCTCCAGCTGTTTTGCTGCCACTGGAATAAATAAATTTGCTTGTGGTGGTGAAAAGAAAAGCATAGGTAAAACAGAGTAATAACGTTGTGGGCAGTCTTTGAATGCCAAGAACATATACATAATTTAACAAGCAAATGGAAAAAGGGCACATAGATGGATTCTGGAGTGACATCCAGTGTTAGAAAGTATTTTCAAACACTGAGTCACAGAAATGATCCCACTTTTGACCCAAGAG
Organism: Hipposideros armiger; assembly: GCF_001890085.2. Taxonomy (NCBI): domain Eukaryota; kingdom Metazoa; phylum Chordata; class Mammalia; order Chiroptera; family Hipposideridae; genus Hipposideros; species Hipposideros armiger. Next base: position 1,337,757 of record NW_017731453.1, on the reverse strand, counting down.
AATTTTTATTTAAAGCAATTCAATGCATACACATTCTCGTTAGGTTTGTACAGAGATATGAAATCATTTGAATTTTCAACATCTTCCACTCAAATACAATTTTTTTTTCGCTCTGACTCTATTTTCAAATTATACATGCTGTCCCAGAAAGGCAAAGAAATGCTTTTGCCCAATAATCATAAACTGATTTCGTGTTACAGAGTACTGTGATCATATGCCCTGTATTTAAAGGGCATATCAATCCCTTCTTCGCTAATCCCCATGGCCTCTATGTAAGAATGATGGACAATAAAGAATTTTAATCTCTCTGTAATTAGAGAAACTGAGGCACAGAAAATTAACACATCTTGCTTCAGCCTTATAAACTGTTCCTGAAACAGAGCTGTGGTTCAATTAAAATCATCCCGACTCTTGTTTATTATGAAGGATTAAGATGTGTCCACTCTTTGATGGGGGTGGGAGGACTTCGTTTTTAGTAGACAGGTTCTCTATTTTCTACCCTGGGAAATGTGCCAACTGACGGCAAAAATCATCATTCTTATATGTCAGGTTTTTGTCCCATAATAAAAATTTTACAATAAATTCTGGCTGAAAAATGCATGGGTGAAGTTTGCTTTAATGACTTCCATGAATAATAATTCATTTCTCTCTCTTCTCCACATTAAAAGTCAAATCAGGGCCTCATAACACATTGCAGATTGTCTTTAGAATGTCGAGTGACACTAATGCTCAGCTTCATATTGAGTCTATCATTTGGTTTTCTGTCTAAAGCTCTCCATAGGAGCTTTGTTCACTTACTTGACAAGCTGTGTCAGAAATTTTACACGCCATGCCACCAACGGACCTTTGTAACTTTTTATATTATTAATGTTCTCGATTGGCGTGACCCCTAAATGACACTGTCCAATAAAGCAGATCAATGTATTTTTTTTGGGGGGGGCGATGTAAATCCTAACACACTTAGAATGTAAGCAAAGTACATATATATAAATAATAATTGCCAAAAGATACGATTTCTAGTACTTTGATTGAACTTTTTCCCCCTCACAAATATTGATCTGTTAGTAGCCATAGTTCACTAAAATATACATGAAAGGCATGAGAGTTACTGAGAATTTGGATTGCAGTTCAGGTCTTTAAATTTGTGTGGATTTAAATTCATTTGTGAAGACAACCCCATCTTATGCTTTTTAAAATACTTTTTCAGAAAAAATGAGTCTTCCATGTCCCACTTGATTTTTCATTTCTTTTAACATTTCTCTATCACACCTAACGTTTTTTATTTGCTTTTTTTTGCAATATTTTATTTTCTAAAACAGATCATTTCACTACTAAAATGTTGCCTTATTCCTTTTATACTCCAAGAAAAAAACCAAATATATATATAGTAATACCTTGGTTTGCGAACATAATTTGTTCCGAAAACAAACTACTCGTATTGCAAGACATCGCCGTTTACCACGTTAAAATGTATTAGAAATGTTTGCTCGTTTTGCAGAACACTCGCAAACCAAGATACTCACAATCCAAGGTATATATATATATATATATATATATATATATATATATATATATATATATATATATATATATATATATATATATATATATATATATATATATATATGTTCCTTTTGAAATGCAATAAAATTATCACATGAAAGAAATGACTTAATTGTTAATAGTAGCATCATCAAATCCTTGAATCCCGGATATGGAGGACTTTGCCTGTGTATATTGATTCTGCAGGTGTGATTTGGTCCTGGAAATCTATCTTTATAAATAAATTCAAGTGTGGTGTGTTTTTTTTTGCAGCTGGTTTTCTAGACCAACTCTATAAGAAAACTTACAACTCCTGAATTTTTATAACAGCAATAAACTGTAGTCAAAATTATACCACATCTGCAAGTTACACTAGTTAAAATTCCATATTCTCCTATGCCATTTCAATCATTGATTTCAAGATTCCAAACGTTGCTTCATTTTTAAATGCCATGGCTTGACCAGATGGCATCCAGAAGTACTTATTCCTCTGAAAATAAAATTTGGTGACTCTGATTCTTCCTCAAAATGCTTTCCTTCAATCTCCAAAGGTCAATATCTCAAATAATGTAATAAACATTTGCTAAATTGTTCAATGCTGAGTTTTATTTGTTTAGATTTAAACAATTTGGTGCACAGCTATTATAAATACATTCTTTTTATACACAGTATGCATAGTAAATAGGCATTGTCACTCAATGCGTCATGATGTAAGAATAAAGGTCATACTGCATTCAATTTTTCTTTTAATTAATCTTATATAATAAACACAATCTATTTTCAATTCTTGAGGCAGCAGAGCAAGTTTATTTGATCCATATAAATGTCGTAGTTTTACAAGATGAATTCTTAATAAGGACTTCCAAACAGGTTAAATTAATGGTAATAAAAGAAAGACTGCTTTCTAATGAGAGGCATCGATTTGGTGGCTGATTATAACAACTGTACAATGTAAAAACCATGTAGTACCTAACAGAATTACTGCCTTATAACTCAGGAATATTGCGCCGCTGAAAAATAGAAATGCACTCTATTAGGTATCTTATCTTTATGAAAATAAGAAGATGGTCTAGATTTTTCTCTTTCCAGTTCAGTAAGGTTTAGATTTCACCAAGGAATTCCACTAAAATAAACTAAGAGAAAACTTAGAAAACACAACGATGTTTTCTCCTTCCTGCATTTGCAATTAGTGTAATTCAAAATGGTACTGAGAATACTGGCTATACCTCACCAACCAACCAATCGGGGTTGTTCTCAACTGAACAGCAGTTTTCCATGGTCTCAAAAGAAGCCTCTCCAAAGCCTACAGCCTTAGCTGTCTACTTGGGAAACTGAAATATTTTTTTACAGCTTCAGAATTTTGAAAAAACATGTAGCTTCTTGGCTGACACTTAATGAATTTACATTCTACCAGATAGTTATAATTTTCCTCATTTTAATACCTTGTGTTTCTTTTAGATTATTTTTGTCTAAGGTCTGCAGTATGGCTGAATTTCGCTGAGCACTGGCTTTGGAGTCAATCTTCAGACATATCCAAGTTAGAACCTGTCCTAGCCTTGTGACCTGAGAGGCATGCTTAACCTCCCTGTGTAGTCGTTTCCTCATGTGAAAAATGCCTACAATAATACCTGTATCTTCCAGTGACTGGGTACCTCAAATGCATTAATCCAATATATGCTATTGATCAGCTCATGAGAGGCAACTGTGTGCATTTCATCCCAACCCCACATTCATGGTGCAAGCATATTCAACATGGAATTTGGCAAATGCTACAATCAGGGTATTTCCCCCAGAAAACGAGGTGTTAAACATTTAGCACACCACTGATTAATATACTTCGAATCATGCAGAGCAGAGTGGTTCCATCAACGAGACAATCATGTACAATGCTATTAGCTCTCAGAATATCAGAACTGGAGAAGACTAGAGAGAGAGAGATATTCATTCCACAAAAATTGAAGTGTCTGCTAAACATCAGTCACTTACATAGATGCCAAAAGTATGGCGCCTGCACATTCATTCAGCTTACAGTGTATGAGGGAAGAAAGAAAAGGAATAAATACAATACATAGTGTATTAGAGGAGAGGAGATAAATGCTCTAAAAATAATTAAGTTGGAAAGGAGAATGAGGGAGGGGTATTTTTAAGTAGAGTGGCCCGTAGGGAAGGCCTCAGTAAAAAGGTGGCATTGAAGTAAAGATGAGAATTTGGTAAGGAAACAAATCCTGAGGATATCTGGGGGAAGAGTATTCCAGGCAAAGGGAACAGCCAATGCAAAGGTTCTGAGGCAGAAGCATGCTTAGAATATGAAAAAACAAAACAAAACAAGAAACCCAAAAGAGGCTAGTGTGGTGAAACCAGGAGGAAAGTAGGAGAAAATTAATTCAGAGAGGTAAAAACTGATTTTTTTATTGCTGGTTTGTTTTTTATGTTTGTTTTGTTATTTAAAGGAAGTGGGAAGTCACTGAAAATTTTCAACAGAGGCGAGCCATTTTCTGACCTGTTTTAACAAGATTATTTGAGCTGCAGTGTTGAAAATAATCTTTGAAGGGTGACAATGGAAGAAGTAGGGATAATACTTAGGAGGCTTCTTGTAATGGCCTAGGTCTGAGATGATGGTTCCTTGGACAAGAGTTAGAGAAGTGGTGGGGAAAAGTGGATGGATATAGATAATTCTATTCCTAAACCATCATCAAAACTTTTGGCCCAAGTTTTATTTTGTTCTTATTAATTTTGCCTCATGAATTCCTATTAAGTCATTGAAAAACATGATAAGCAACTACTCCGTTTCCTTTGGTTTGGTGTACTTGAAAGGAGATTCACATTTGCCTATTAATGACATTTAAAATCACGCAACTGCCTACCAATAAAACAATGCAGTTGGCTTAGGAATCAATTTCAGCTTCCTTTAATATTTTTGCTAACACCAAATGTTTCCTTAATAACTATTTTCCCATGTAAAATGCCTCCAAGTAATCTGCACCATCTTAACATTATGAAGTATGCTGTCTTAAATACATTTTGATCATATCTCAGAATACTCCAAGTAGCATTTCATTTCAAACTATCAGAGCAGGATTCAGGTTCTGTTCTTCAATGTGCTACACACATTTCATTTGATTCCTCAACTTACTCAAAAAAATTTTCCCAGAGATCCTACATAAGTAATTTTTTAGTTTTCTAATGATACAAGACAGAAGAGGAAAAAAAAAGGAAAAAAAAGAAGGAAAATCTGATAGCAATTAATTAAAATTTAAAAATTACGTATATGTGGGGAAAATGAAATCGTCAAGATGAACAATGCTACCTCCTATTATTTTCCAAACATACTATAATTATAATTAATTTTTTGTCAGTACCTGTGAAGCATATAGTGCTAAAAATGAGCTCTTTGGGGGCAGGGGTTGCTCATGCATTATTTCATCTCCTATCATACAACCTGGATGTCCTACTAAAGATAAGATTGAGATGAGAAGAGAAGAGAAGGGGAGGGGAGGGGAGGGGAGGGGAGGGAAGAGAGGAGAAGAGATGAAATGAGATGAGAGAGGGGAGGCTAGGTAGGGTAGGGTAGGGTAGGGTAGGGTAGGGTAGGGTAGGGTACAGTAGGATAAGGAGAGATTTGCAGGGAAAGCTAAAAGAAATGAGGTAGTTGGCCTTGCTGCTATTGGGGAAAGAATGCTCCAGAGATGTGGACTAGCATGGGCAAAGGTCTTCTGATGGGAACATGTGTGCTGTTTAAGGAATAGCAAATGGACCTTTGCAACCAGAGAAAAATGAGCAGGAGAAGGGTAAAAGATGAGGTCAGAGAAACAGTGGAAACAGATTTGTCGGGCTTTTCATGCCAAAGTGGGGCATTTTGTGGCCTATGCTTTGATTTAAATTGGAAGCGGGTGGAGATTTTTAGCAGAGGCATTGCATGATTTGTCTTAAATGTTAAGGAAAATTATGTTTCAGGTTTTTTTTCAGAACGGAGAATAGTGAGGAGATGACTACAATAATCCAGGTGAGAAACTATGGATGAATAAGGGCAAATAGATCACATTTGGAGTGCCAACTGTGATGGTTAACAATGGATTTTGACCACCACTCAAATATTTCTATAATTTGAACCTGCTATATTTCTCCAGCAATATTTCCTATTATGTCTTTCTCAATGATAATAACATCAATAATAACAACATTGAATAACTGAGTGCACCTTATGTTCCAGACACTACTCTAAGCAGTCACGGAATAGTTGAAGAGAAGTGAAGAGAAATTACATTTTTAATGTTACGTCTGTGATAGGACTCTTGTGAAGAGACCATCTCTCTCCCATGAGAATTTTGAGCTCTGCGAAAACAAAAACCATGTCTTATTCATCTGTACATCTCCCACAGTGTGTAAAACAGTACCCTGAATATAGTAGCTAGTCAATAAATATTGGTTGTTTGTTCATAAAAATAGTGAGAAGAGGGCCGGCCAAGTGGCATGTTGGTTAAGAGCTGGCTTAACCAGCTCTGAGCAGCAAGGCCCCAGTTCGGATCCCACATGACAGCCAGTGATGCTACACCCTCTACAGCTAAGATGCTGAACAACAGCTTGACCTGCAGCTGGGCTGCCGAGAGCTGCCGTGAGCGGCCGGGCGACTGATCTGCCTCACCTGGGAAGAGCGCAATGATAATACCAACTTGGGTCAGTGAAGCAACGTCATCCACAACTACACTGAAGAGCACAAGGACGGCAACTTGTCTGTTCCCCTTCCCTAATTCCCCAGCGCTGTTCTCGTCCCCCAATTCCCCAAAAAAAATCTTTAAAAAAAATAGTGAGAAGATTAATGAAATAAATTCTGAACCCTTAGCATGACAAAAAAGACACTCATTGCAGAAAATGATGTGAACCCAAGGAAATTGGGGATGGTCATCACAATCCAATTTCACCAAGTTCAATAAATTAACACAGAACACCATTTCACCAGTTTTCCCTTATAATAGGCTCCAATTGCACTATGTAACTGTCCTTCACAGCACTTAACACAGTTACAATTTTACATTAGATGAGTGACCCCAATATGTGATTAATACCTAGAGCCTCCAGAAAATTGTAAACTCCATGAGAACAGAAACCACAACTGTTTTTTCAACATTTATTCCCAGCCTAGCACAGCACCTGGCCTAAAATAAGCATTTGATATTTAACTAAATGGGAAAAGGAAACAGCAGTAACTTTGTGCTGTGTGCTAAAAATCTCTTCCAAGTACTTTATACATATTAACTCATTTAATCTTCACCACAACCCTATTAAGCAGATATTCTTTTTATTCTCATTTCACTGCCTTGGATGAATTATTAATTAACTATTAATTAGATATTTTTATTTTACTACCTCTGATGAATTAATAAATATAATGATGATCATTACTGAGGAAGTTATGCCACAGCACAGCCAGCCTCACATTCACTCACACACACACACACACACACACACACACACACACACACACAAAGGTGATCCATGTATTAGTAATGATTTCTGCTGGGCATAGCAAAGACTCCAATTTAGGCTGTCACTTGATAAGAACTTACTGAACTGTTTGCTTTTCAACTGACTTTGTTTCATCTATATGATTCCAAAAGAAATGGTCTGATAGGCTTATTCAACCAATTACCACGCTTGATTAAATTGGCAAGATTTGTCTTTCACAACTCATTGATGTCGCCTAAGAAGTTTTCAATCAAAAGAAATATATGCTTATGACTAAATTTATAGGTCCAGGTCTCTTTTGATGGCATCATAATTACCTACGATTTCAGCTTTTCTTTTGCCATTTGCAATATAATCCTTTACCCATAGATATTCATTTTTCTGCAAATTCACACCATTAATCTCACTGAATAATGTATTAAATTAGATGTCTATTAAATTTTTATAAGGACAATGAATTTATAAGGTTCATTCTAAACAAGTAGAAGTTCATGCAATTAAAATACATAGCTGTTGCCGTCAGTCAGTCATACCAATACTGGTGAACACCATTACAATTAAAGTACAACGTGGCACTTTTGGGTCAGACTGAAATTTCTCAGCACCAAACTATATTCTCACATTGAAATTCCAAAAGTACTTGGAGCAAAAGAGAAGAAACGATGAGATTGTTTTTCCCATGTAGTCCTTACACAACTACAAGGTTCATCCTTTTTTTCGTTTTCATTTGTAAGAGGTGGATATGCAGATAAATTTGACAAAAAGAAGTAAACAAAAAATTTGGAGGCATTTTAAAGCCTGTTAGTAGTTTAGTGTTAAGATACTGTTTTCATTGCTTGGCCGGCACGTTCACAGCCCGTTTTCATTCACGTGGCTTGAGAAAATAGTATGTCAGCTAACAGAGTTCCTGGACCAGGGAAGCCTTCGCACACTTTCTTTTGTTATCATCACAGTAGGATCCATCTTATGTTAATGGGTGGGAGTTATTGTATAAGAAGGCAGATTTTATGTTTAGCTCAGATAAAGAATGTGCCTTGTTCCATCCTTCGCGCTCCGTTTTAGGTCCTCCAAGTAGCTCTCTCCAACATTAAAACATGCGGAGTTGAGAATTAGCAGCAGTTAAGCCGACATGTTTAATCTGAATTTGTGAACAGCCATCTGTCTGAGATGTCGTATGGCATAATTTTGTACTGGATGCACGGTTATCCAGCTGATCTAGAAGGTTGCCCTATTTATACAAACTGTCATTTCAAGGTCCCCACAGAAACACAGATTTATAAAATATGGCCACCAAAAAGCATTATTTTTAGAAGTCTCTTTCTCTTCGCTTTCTCTTTCAAAGTAACAACTAAAGATTTGAGCAAGATAGGATATTACCCCTAGTATTATGGTTGAAGAATCTGTTGATAATTTTTGTTCCCAGTCACAGAGCATATAGACTGAATGTCAGAGTCAGCCTGAAAAGAATCTTTGAAACATATTCTACTAACCCATATCCTGCCTCAACACTGGCCACATCTCCTTTGGGGCACCATGAAAATATGGAATTTACATATATGATTAAAGTTGTCAAATATGGAAATTCATAATATATTTTAATGATAATAGACTCCTGGAAATGAGCTCATTATGGGGTATCTTCACATATCCAACGCAAAAAAACCTTCCATCTGAACTTACGGTAAAGAATATAAGAGAAATATGTTTCTGTGTATTTACTGTGCTCCTTTAGTTAGGAATCTTTCAACCAAATGAAACGATTCCTTTTTCTTGTACCCTTGAAGACCTTTCTCAATCATATAAAATTATCTGTTTCTAATCACCAAAGTAAACATAGGATTTGACCAATATTGAATAAAGCTGTTGGATTTGATGGATTATTTCTTTGGCATTACATTCCAAATTATTGCTTCACCATTTGAAAAGTCAATTATTAAGCCTCCACATGAAGCAAATTTAAGAGCCTCTGAGACGGAAAGGAATTATTATATTCTTTAAGTAAGATCAGCTTAACATCTAAGCCTTGAATAACTTTATCTTTCCAACTGACATGCTTTGTGCCATCTTTTTATCTCTTCATTTTCCACTAGGATATGTGACAAAAGTTCCAAGAGATTCCATAGCTATGAATTCCAATAAAGAAACAGGACTCATTTAAAACACACCACATTTAGGTTTTGAAAGACAAAGGTCCCAATTATATTCATACAAAAATAGGATTTTAAGTTGGTGCCTAGCTTTTTGGGGGTGTGAATTATAAGGAAATACTTGTTGCTGTTCTTATAATTTGATGAAAATTTAAAATAGGGTTTTTTATTTACGAGTGTCAAACATTTTCATTTGATTTTCATACGTTTCTTCTGTTTTGGGAATGGTGACTCCTCATAGTAAATTTGAGGGAAATATAATTAACCTGGATTGATATCGGCAATAACTTTGTACAAGCAGGAGAGCTCATAAAAACATGTACAGGTTGATTAAATGTCCTGTTGTGCATTCTTCAAAATATACCAAGTCACAAATTGATAATCTACCATAATATCAACGTGATATCAACCTGAATAGAAAAGGAAGTCTTGATTACATCACGTTCAAGTGCAAAGAACTGTGTGTATCACATGATGGACGCCATCAGCCTGCATGGCCATTGCAAGCCAGGTCTATTATTAGCAGTGGCCAATATGATATTTGGTTTTTCCATTCTTGAGTTGAACTAGATACACATAACCCCTTAAAAATTGTTTCAGACCCCTGGCTTGATCGCTTCAAGTTAACCTCTTTCAACTTAGGATAACACTATGAGTTTTATAGCTCAAAATGTCATGCTCTGTGTTCCAGTATATTTAGAGGTTAACACAATTCATGATCCATGATTTACTTTTAAAATTCTCTCTCATTTAAAAATATACAAATGGATTAACTAACCACATATTTACATAGGATTGTACAAGAGAAGAGCAAACACAGAACATAAACACCATCACATGTACTTTTGAGATATTACTTAGATTATGAGTTATTTACTCCTCTATTTTATTTAAACACCTCTGGAGATAAACTTCACTTTTTTCCCCTTATTATCTCCAACCTGTGCATTGGGTCATGTTCCCGTTCCACGTGGCTTGTTCTCACTGCCTGACATATTTCCTGCAGTAACTACGATTCTACTTCAGACCGCTTGCAGTCTTGCGGCCTTTAAAAATGAATATACAGGGGGCCGGCTGAGTGGCGTGTTGGTTAAGAGGTGGCTTAGGACACTAGCTCTGAGCAGCAGGGCCCGGTTTGGATCCCACATGGGGGCCAGTGAAACTGCGCCCTCTACAGTGAAGATGGTGAGCAGCAGCTCGCCCTGGAGCTGGGTTGCCACGAGTCCCTGGAGACGGCATGGGCTGCAGCCCCTGCCCTACTGCAGTGGGTTGCCGTAAGCTACTGTGTGTGGCCGGCAGCGGGTGTGAGCTGCCAAGAGCCCCCGTGAGCGGCCGTCCAGAGGCCGGCAACCAATCTGCCTCACCCGGGAAGAGCGCAATGATGGTGCCAACTTGGGCCAGTGAAGCAATGCCCTCCACAACTATACAGAAGAACAAAAGGACAGCAAATTGTCTGTTCCCTTTCCCTGATTCCCCAATGCGGTTCCCTTCCCCCAATTCCCCAATAAAATCTTTAAAAAATAATAATAATAAATATACATTACATTCATCAAAATAATAATATGACAACGGAATGGCACATAACAACAACATTTTATTGGACATTGAAACAAATGGCTGCTATGACGAATGTTGCAAAACAACCTAATAATAAAGGGACTAAACAAGTAAACCAGTTACTTGGCATATATAAAAAAATTATATCACTTGAATACAACTTTTATTTTTACTTGATTTTTATAGATAAACCCAATTTGAAGGCTATGCACACCCAATAGAAAACATTACAGATAAAGAGAATGTGGTCAGAAAGTCAGAATTATTCAGGGAATTTTCCCCATTCTCACTTCTATAAACAGAACCGTAAAAATTAGAAAGGCCCAGCCTATTGAATGGAATGTAAACTTTTGCCAATTGCTTTTCTAAGGCTTAGCTTTTTTAATTAATTTTATTGGGGTGACAATGGTTAATAAAGTTATATAGGTTTAATTTTTTTTTTAAATTTCCTAGTTTGCTGAACGTGTTTAAAAAAGAAAAACTATCCATGGATAGTTATTAATTCCAGAAATAAGTTTTTTAGAAGCTCATCTTTAATATATAAGTAGGTTAAGAGGCTAGTCATATTAATGTGTGTCATAATATACAAGATTATGTTCTAATACAGCAATTTAATAGCTGGAAAGTTATTAAATATTCAAGTGTACAGAGTGGCAAATGCAATTTAATCAGGAAATTTGTTAAGGACTTCAACGATTTGCAGTCAAATAATTTTCCTCTTTTCCATTCAATTATTTGGAATATATAAATTTTGAGAAATGACTCTATGATTATATATATAGAAGGATAAAAATTTCCATACTTTTTTATTTCATAGAAGCAAATGTTGTTACCTAGAACTGCAAAGTGTAGTTAACTGATCATCTAAATTCATTAAGTAATATGAGTACCCTTGTGCAAGCTGCAACCATAAATAAAATTGATTGTACCAGTGTGTTTGTGCTTGAGTGTTTTACAAGTAACTGAAGACAAAAGAATAAATCAAGTATCTTGAAGCCAACCAATGCCTACACAAAGAAAATACAAAATCTATATAATATACAAATACGTAATATCTACTTAAAAGTAAGTAGGGAACTACTGAAGGAACAAGAACCTCAGGGGTCAAGGTTCTGGAGAAAGGAGGAACTGAGAGGTGACCTAACAAGCAGCACAGTAATCCCCCCTTGTACGTGGGGTATAATTCCCAAAACCCCCAGTGGATGCCTAAAACCACAGATAGCACCAAACCCTAATATACTATGGTATTTCCTAAAGATACGTACAAATGATCTATAAGTTAGGCACAGTAAGAGATTAACAATAACTAATAATAAAATAGAACAATTATAATAATATACTGTAATAGAAGTTATGTGAGTGTGGTCTCTCTCTCTCTCTCTCTCTCTCTCTCTCTCTGGTCTCTCTGGTCTCTCTCTCTCTCTCTCTCTCTCTCTCTGGTCTCTCTCTCTCTCTGGTCTCTCTGGTCTCTCTCTCTCTCTCTCTCTGGTCTCTCTGGTCTCTCTCTCTCTCTCTCTCTGGTCTCTCTGGTCTCTCTCTCTCTCTCTCTCTCTCTGACAACCGATCTGATAACACAGGCTACTAAGTGACTAAAGGGCGTAGAGCATAGAGAGCCTGCCTGGAGATGCTGAACAGAGGGATGATTCATATCCCTGGCAGTCTGGAACCAGACAGAGTGAGATTTCATCACACTTCTCAGAACGGAACACAAGGTAAAACTTATGAATTGTTTATTTCTGGAATCTTCTATTTAATATTTTTGGACCACGATTGACAGCAGCGAACTGAAACTGCAGACAGTGAAACCACAAATGTAGATGCTTTTACCTACAGAAGGGATTGTCATTAACAGCCCCAGAGCAAGAGGCTGAATATCCTGTTGCCAAGACACAAAGATATAAGTAACGTGTTTGTCAATATCACCCAACTGGAGAGGAAATGCAAAGCCCCACAGCACAAAATCCCAATGAGAAGGGCATACTAGAAAATGCATATGATCCTTGCATGCATATGGTTTGATCTTCAAGAAATATGCCAAATTCTGAAGCTGCAAGTGGTAGGATGCTAAAAGCTAAGCTCAACTCTTCTGTGAAGTGGTGTCAAGTTTTCTGCAGTTTACTTTTGCTGAGAGATGAACATGAACGTTCAGGACAAACCAGGGAAAGGAATCCCAGTTATACCAGGCTCTCAGTTGAAAGACCTAGATGGCTAAACTCTGGCCTCAGTTTCAAATCAGAAACCGACCATGCCTCACCAAAGTGCAATGAAATTCCTATTCAAATCAGTTCAGATTCAGATTCAAGTAAACAGGCTCTGCTCCATCTGCTTTGCAGAGGAAATTGGAATCCTTGGGTCTACGAAAATAATAACATCTGGAACTTCAAACATTGTTTTAGAACTAATGACTTGCCTTCAATTTAAAAATGAAAAAAAAATGCTCCTACAAAGAGACAGGAGAATATGACCAAAAGCAAGAGGAAAAAACATCCTACAAAAAGAGCAGAGGCATTCCAGATATCACAGATGGAAGACAAAGAAAGTCAAGAGAAAAAATGTGGGTGATATAAGCCAAAAGTTGTGCTAGTTGGAACCAAGTCACAAGGCAGCTGTTTTGGGGTCCACAGTAGCATCTACAATTGGCGGGCCTATTACCAGGGCTTGGACAGGTGTAGATCTTGTCTGGTTTCTGGGTAGACCAGACTGTCTCTGGACATTTTTCAGTAAGGTGCAGTTGGGATAAGAGTCTGATTTAGGGTCTACAGTTGGATCTGCCAATACCATGTACATTACTAAGTGCGTGGATGTGTGTGGCCCCCAACAGGTACCTGGGAGATCCATTGCCAAGGTACTAGGTGGGTCTCTCAGGGGCTAGAATCAAGTCCCAGGGCTGTTTCAGGGCCAATAGCTGGAACTGAGGTCTGCAGACGTGGCTCTGGAGGCATGAATGGGTGTGTGTCCCATCAGGTCCCTGGCAAGCAGAACTTCTCCATGACTGTGGCTGGGAGAGGCTCCAGCCAAGTTCCGGGGCTGTTTCAGGATCTGCAATTGGTCCAAAGTTGCAGGGCTTATCTCCAGGGGCATGGATAGGCATGTCTACTTGCAGGACCCTGGGTTGGCAGGGCTGGGAGCCAAAACTAAGGGCATTTTCATGATCTCCACTGATGCATATGGGAGACCGCCTACTGGGTCCATGAACTACCAGGATTACTTGCAGACTGTGGCTGAGAAGGCTGGAGCCCAGACACAGGTCCATTTTAGAATCTATAGTTGCACTGAGTTTACCAGGTTTGCCTCCACGGGCTCTCAGACCATGGCGAAGGTAATGGGCCACTGGTCAGAGGTCTGTGGGCCTATGACCCGAGGTATGGACAGGCACGACTCCTCCCAGGGCCCTTGGCAGATGGTGCTGATGGCAGGACCAAGGCAATATTGTGCTGAAGCAGACTCTACAGGAAGATGGGGCTGTTTTGGGTCTGTAGCCAGGACCATAGTAGGTCAGTCTGCTACCTGGGCACAGGCCTGCTTTCTTAAAATGGCCCTCCTCCGTCTTGGGCTCCACTGTGGTTTCACAATCTTCTACCTGAAACCTAAGCTCCGCGAACACACTATTGTCCCTAGATGGCTGCCAAATTATTGCTGTTGACTGGGGAGACCTCTAATTCTAATATCTTGCTGATGTCACCCCCAGGAATGTGTTTTTCCATTGCTAAAAGGAAATACGGTCAATCTGGAATTCTATACCCAGCCAAATTATATTTCCTCAAAGAAGTAAAAATTTGTATGTTTCAGATACACAAAAACAGAGTTCTGTGTCACCAGCAAATGTCCAAAATGTACTTGGGGCAGAAAAAAAGATCATCTAACAGAAAGAGATTAAAATCCAAGAGGGAATGAAGAGAAACAGTAAAGATAAACATAAATAAATATTTATTGCTCTGAATTAAACTTGCAATGCCTATTGTGGTTTTAAATACATGTGGAATTAAACAGCATGATGACAAGGATGCAAGAGTCTTCGTTAACACAGGTGGGGGGGGAGTTAAAATCTTTTAAAACAATAAAAATGTGGGGGAGCTGGTAAAAGTAATATTTATTGGACTGTAATAAGTCAGGAAGCATGTTTTGTTATCTAGAGTATCCACTAAAAGAATAATCTTGTATAACTAATATGTTTTAGAGGGAAAATTGATGTGTATCAGTTAGAGAGACTGACAGGGAAACAAAAAACAATTAATACAAGAGAAAATCACAAAGAACAATGAATATAAAATGGTCAGTAAAATAGAATCAGAGTTTGCCTCAAATCAAACTTTCATGGACTGTTGAAATTGTCAAAACCCTCCATTAGAAAATTCCCATTATTTGAATGGTCAAGCTTCTACAACAGTGGGGGTCTCTGATTCCCTTCCCATAACATTTCCATCCAGCAGATGGCAAAACTCGTTTTCAATGAGGAACTGGTTCAAACATTTACACTAGCTCATTAGTAAAGATGTGTCAGAGAGAAAGTAAAATTAGACAGTAATTCAAGACATAAGAGTGGTCAGAATTACTATAGAACACAAAGATGATAATTGAACAGATTTGTCCGAAATACACCAGTTCAACAACAACAAATTTACACAGGAGAACTGGATATCTGAATAAGTGCTGGTAAAACTGAGTTCACTATACCTTTTAGTATCACTATATACAGCCACAGATCTAAACACTAGTGCTACAAAATACATAAGACATTGTATCTCTTGTTCTCACAGTTTTACAGTAGAGTAAGGGAGATGCTTGCACACAAATAACCCCAATCCTGATTTTATTTATGTATATTTTTCGTTAATATTGTCGTGTGCCCCCCAGAAAGTAAGAAAGTAATAAAAAGCATCCATTAGATTTGTAATTACATGGTCAGTGGCGACGTCAGTAAAACTAGTTCATGCTGTTTGTAAGGATGAAAAGAGTAAATACAATGAGAAAATTGAGACAGAACACGTTGACAATTTATAAAAATGTTTTGATGTAAAAATGAAAAAAAAAATTAAAGCAAGAGCTAGACATTATATCTCTTGCTTAACAACAGTCAAGTGTTGGAGCGGCCGGATAGCTCAGGTGGTTACAGCACAGTCTCTTAACACCAAGGTTGCCGGTTCAATTCCCACATGGGCCAGTGAGCTGCACCCTCCACAACTACATTGAAGACAACTACTTGACTTGGAGCTGATGGGTCCTAGAAAAAGCACACTCTTTCCCAATAAAGTTTAAAAAAAAAGTTAAGTGTTAAGGTGAAGAGGTTATGATGGTGTAGTGTGTGTCACAATGGGTGCCACGTAGATATACATTGATAAACTTTGGAGGAAAGAATGAGAAGGGAGAAAAAAGTTGAAAGATAAGGTGAGAAAAAGGAAAAAGAATGATCTCTGTGGGAGATGGAAGGGGACAGGAGGAACAGCACAGGACCAGGGCTTACGTAGAAGAGGAAGGATCCTTCTACAAAGTTATTGGACTTTAAAACACAGTTGATTTTTCCTCTCCTCAGAATGTTTTCATCCAAATCTTCACTACCAGGCAAATACCTCTCCAGCTTGCAAAACCTGTCATTCAATTGTGAGCACACTCAATTCTTATGTACATAATCACAATACATTTGCCAGTCTTCTGGTCTTATTTTTTTATTTGTATGCAAATAGCCCAATATTTCAACTTCCTTGAAGCCAGATATAACATCTGTTTCATTTCCATCTATCATTGGAATCTACTACAGTGTCAAGCACGTGACTGACATTAAATGAATATTTGGTAAGTATATGAGGACCATATTTTGCCGTGTATAACACGGAGTACTTAGCCCAAATTTGTGAGGGAAAAATAAGGATGCGCACTATACATGGGTAGTACTAATTCCATATCTATATAAATGTTTTTAATTCTTTTATTTATGCTTATGAGTTAAAAGTGTAACTCTAGAAATCAGTAATGATATCTGTATGCAAAATAACACCCTGGGATATGATTATTGGTTTTGTTGAACTTACAATGAACTTGCAACAATGAAGAGTTCTTGGCCTTCTATGATGCGTAAATATCGTAAGTTTGTTACCAGTACATAAAATTTCTTGTACCTTGTATCTGTTCTTGTGTTTTGTAATTATTTATCACATAAAATTTCTTGCACTTTATTAAAAAAATAAATGCTAAATTTCCTTCATAATACAAAAATCAAGTACCTAAATGTAAACAAATAAAAATTTGAATTAAAAAGTTAAAACGAACGATTTTTTCCATGAAAGTTTGGGCCAAAAACGTGGGTGCACATTATACATGGGAGCACATTACACATAATGAAATATGGTAAATGATTGACTAAACACAAGCTACAAGTTAACAGGTAGAAATAATGTTTGAGAAGAGTTTATCCAATTATAAATTATTTATAAAACTAAAGACAAAATGTTCCCAGTTGTGAAAATAAACAACCATAACAAAACTTGCCTGAATAATTCAAGTGTGGAAATTTTAAAATCCCATTAGAAAATAATAAAATGACAAATTACAATATTACATATCAAAATCTGTGAAATGTGGCCAAAGTAGCACTCCAAGGAAAAACCATTAATTTTGAAACTTTTATATATAAAAGAATAGGAATGAAAACTAAAACATGAATATTCAACTGAAGGCACTAGAAAAACAATAAAGAAACATCCAGTATAATGAAGGTATTGATAAGCATGGGAACAGCTAAAGCTCTTTTGTAAACCACATATCACAGGGGACTTCTCCAGGGAACAAGCACATATCCCCAGGGTATTTTAAAAAAAGCACAGGACAGAAAATACTAAAGACTGATTATCATTCTTAAGTACATAAATATGTTTAAATATCATTAAATATTAATATTTTAAAATATTTACTTAAGTATTACTTAAATATTTTATAAATATTGAATTAACAATAATGTGTTATGAAGTGGGCTTTAATTTGTCTAGTAACACTTAAATGAGTATAATTTGTCTAATCTACAACATGAAAAGTAATTATAATTCATCTTTTATAAGAATTCACAGGGCCAGCCGAGTGGCTTGTTGGTTAAGAGTTGGCTTGGCAAAACCAGAAGACTATTACTCAGACTGCATTTGGTTTTCCAAACTTGGGTACTTGTGGAACTACATGCATCAGCATTCGAGACAACTTGATGCTTCAGGGGATTTCAAAAGGATATTAAGTGCAACTATATATATATTAAATTATAGTTGACATTCTCTATATCTCTGAGACTTTTTGTCAGAGGGGTAGTAGATTGGGGGAGGGGGTTATCACTTTGTGAGGGGTATAAACGTGTAACTATTACATTGTTGTGTACACCTGAAACTAATAAAAAAAAAAAGAAAGGGAAAAAAAAAGAGTTGGTGTGTTGCTTAGGATTTGGCTTGGGAGCGTGAGCTCTGAACAGCAGAGACACTGGTTTGGATCCCACATGGGCCAGTGACGCTGCACCCTCTATGGCTAAGATGGTGAACAACAGCTCAACCTGGAGCTGGGCTGCTGTGAGTTGCCAGCGATGGCATAGGCTGCAGTGGGGCTGCAGTGGGCTGCCATGAGCTACTTTGAGTGGCCGGCAGCCAGCGTGAGCGGCTGTCCAATGGCCGGCAGACGACTGCCTCACCCGGGAAGAGCGCAATAATAATATCAACATGGGCCAGTGAAGTGACGTCCTCCACAACTAGACCGAAGAACAAAAAGACAGCAGCTTGTCTGTTCCCCTTCCCCGATTCCCCAATGCTGTTCCCTCCCCCAATTCCCCAATAAAATCTTTAAAAAAAAATTTTACATTTTCATAGGGTATTCAGGTCCAAAACAGACAGACTAAATATCTCTAAAGCTATATTCTTCTCTTTTGGCTTAAATTAGTTTCCAAATTCAGTTAGTTCATAGATTATCCCCGCTGTCCCTTCCAAACCTACTGTCTGTTGCACTGACGAGAAGCTAGATCCTTCCAACAGGTATGTTGGACAATGACAAACAAAAGGAGCCAGTCATTTGATATCCACAATTTAAGTAGTGTTTTGAATTTTTATAGGGAAGTGGATAGTACAGACACCTGATAGTGAAAGCAATATAGTTTGGTGTGGGAATTAGTCAGGGGAGTGAAGGTTAAGAATAGTTGCTGAAAGAATGAAAGTGATAATATTTTCAAGACACAACTGACATTGGGTTGAGGACAATAAATTTTCAGAACCATGGGTCTACACAATTGTCTAGTATTTGTTAAGCTACATTATCCACCAAAAATACAGCTGCAGGGAAGAGGCGTAGAGAATTGGTCAATCTTCCAAATATTAGCAACCTATGCAGCTGAGGCATGTCTCCCTCACTCTTTACCAGTCACCGCATGACCCAATAAGTACTTCATAGCTTTGCCAAAAGCTGCAAATTCAAATGCCTACCTAGGCAGTGCTGGTAATCTAAAGAGGTCATAGGACATATATGAGGTCTGTCAATTAAGTTCACGAACTAATCTTAGAAAAAGTGCTATATAACTCATTGCTGAATATCATGATGGTCATCTTCAAAGTACTCCCCTTGGGAAGCTGTGCACTGACACCAGCGCCTAGTCCACCCTGCAAAGCAATTTTGGAACTCTTTTTCTGGAATGGCCATCAGAGCTGTTGTCATATTACCCTTGATGTCCTGAACGTCATCAAAGTGTCTTCCTTTCAATATTTCCTTTATCTTGGGGTAAAGAAGTCATTGGGGGCCAGATCAGGTGAGTAGGGAGGGTGTTCCAATACAGTTATTTGTTCACTGGCTAAAATCTCCCTCACAGATAGTGCCGTGTGAGCTGGTACATTGTCATGATGCAAAAACCATGAATTGCTGGCGAAAAGTTCAGGTCATTTTCATCTAACTTTTTAACTCAACCTTTTCAGCAGTTTCAAATACTAACTAAACTTGGTTAACTGTTTGTCCAGTTGGTACAAATTCATAATGAATACTCCCTCTGATATCAAAAAAGGTTAGCAACAGCGTTGCAACAAGTTCGCAAACTTAATTGTCTGACCTTGTATTAAGACTAGAAGCCATAAGTGAGATCTATATGGCCTTAAATAGATTATATTCTACCTTAAATTATGCAAGTCACATGTTCTTTCAATAGTGGAGTGAAGCTGTTAAGAGAATAGCTTAAAGCCAGACTGTATGGATTTGAATGCTCCATCCCACTGCTTGCTAGATATGAGACCTTGAACAAGTTATTGTACTTACACTGAGTTTCCCTAGCTGTAAAATGGGGCTAATATTGCTCCAATCCTCCTCAGATTGCGGTGAGCGTTAACAGATTGAACATCAATAAAATGCTCAGAATAAGTGCCTGGTTCATATTAGGTACTACATACTTGTTTCCTATCATTTTTGTTCTTTTCTTCCTAAATACTAATTTAATATTTATTTTCTACTTTTGAAACCTAATAAGTGCTAAGCAATAAACCACATTCCAAAATCTAACAAATTTTAAGACAGAATACTCTAACATGCCCAAAGATGTTGATTTTAGTGTTATTTATAACGGATAATTAGAAACCACTTCAGTTCCACAGGTTATGTAAATTATGGCAAACTCATACAGTGTAGTATTAATCATTAGGGTTTTTTTTTGATGGGCATGCAAGAATATGGCATTTTTTATTTGTGTTTAAATTTAAAAAAAGAAAGCAAACTGTATATGCTGTATTATCATGTACATGCAAAATACACAAAAATGCTAGAATAAAATAGTTTTTGCAACAGGATTAGAGACAATTTTTTATTTTCCCCATTGGGAAAATTTTATACTCTTAGACTATGATACTCCTATGAAAATGTATTTAAAATATAGGATACACACAACAAGACCACCCATTCGCTACTGGTGAGAATGCAAAATGGTACAGGCAGTTTGGAAGACAGCTTGGTAGTTTCTTACAAAACTAAACATAGTCTTCTTATAAGATCCAGCAGCCACGTTCCTTGTTATTCATACAAATCAGTTGAAAATGTTTGTCTACATAGAAACCTGCTAATGTTAATAGTGGCTTGATTCAAAATTTCCAAAACTTGGAAGCAAACAAGACATCCTTCAATAGGTGAATGGATACACAAACTGTGGTCCACCCAGACAATGGAATATTATCCAGTACTTAAAAAGAAATGAGCTATCAAGCCATGAACATACATGGAAGAACCTTAAAGGCAAATTGCTAAGGAAAAGAAACCAATCTGAAAAAGGTACCACTGTGTGATTCTGGAAAAGGCCAAGCTATGCAGATGGTAAGGAGATGGGTGGTTGACAAGGGTTCAGGGGGAGAGAAGGATGAACAGGCAGAGTACAGAGGATTTGTAGGGCAGTGAAATTATTCTGTAGGCTACTGCAATGGTGGACATTTGTCACTATGTATTTATCAAAATCCATAGATTGTATAATACAACACCAAAACTGAATTGTAATTGTAAACTATGGGTTTTAGTCAGAATAATGTGTCAGTATTGGCTCGTCAAGTGTAACAAATGTATCACACCAACACAAGATGTTATTAATGGGTATATGAGAACTCCTGTATTTTCTGCTTAGAATTTCTATAAACCTAAAACTGCTCAAAAATAAAGTCTATTTATTATTGAAGTATTAAAATAAAAACCTCATAGCAAAACAGAAGAGTGACAAAAATCTTAAAACATAAAAATTATGGATTGTTGTCTTACAGTCCTTATAATCTGTGTAACTGTATTTGTAAGTCTCGGTTTCCATCCCAACAAAATGAAGCATTAGGACTCTAAAGTCATATACCCTCCAGTTCTATGATTCTTTTTTTTTATCTTAAGGGAGTTTCATTTGATTATTTCTACCTATTGCTAGTTATTTTAGTTAAAAAGAAAAACTACAAAGCACCCCCCGCCTGCCACCAGAGTACAGTTTAGTTTCCTGAGTGCATTAAAACTACTTAGCAAAGAAAATCAATTACTGACACATTTACTAACATTTTTAGAAGCTAAACCTAGGGTGAAATGTTAGGCTAGTAGGAGAATATGTAATTTTTTCAAGGGAAAATGTGAATTGGAAAGATGTTAAAAGCCTTACCTGTGAAGAAAAATCAGAGTCTTCCAAAATTAAAGCACGTTTTGCTTTTACTTAGGCAAAACCATTTTTTAAGTAAAAATAAATAAATATATTGAGTACTTTGACTTAGATAAAGAAAAAACAATATCACAAGACTGGTAACAGAAGCTAGATAGTCAGAGGCAAGGGAAGATGCTGGATGATATCAAGCAACATAGAGTCATAGTTATTCCTTGGTATCCACAGGGAATTGGTTCCCGGAACCAACCCCCCACCTCCCCCCTCCAAATGTGGAACCAAAATCTGCAGATGCTCAAGTCTCTTGTTAAAAATGGTGTACTATTTGCATGTAATATACGCACACCCTTCTGTATACTTTAAATCATCTCTAGATTACTTATAACACCTAATACAACTTACATGCTATGTAAATAGTTGTTATACTGTGTTGTTTAGGGAATAATGGCAAAGAAAAATAGCCTGTACATGTCCACTACAGACATAGTAACCGTAGACCTAGCTACATAGTACATATCAGCAACAATGTAACATTTTCTTGAATATTTCTGACCTGTGGTTGGTTGAATCCATGAATATGGACTTATGACAGAAGTCCTAGTCACGGCAACCAGACAATAAAATGAAATAAAAGCCATCCAAATTGGAAAGGAAGGAGGAAAAGTGTCATTATTTGTAGGTGAAACGATATTATATGGAGAGACCCTAAAGATTCCACCAAAAAATTATTAGACTGATAAATAAATTCAGTAAAGTAGCAGGATACAAAATTAATATTCAGAAATCGGTTTCATTTTTATACATCAATAATGAACTATCAGAAAGAGAAATTAAGAAAACTATCCCATTTTCAAGTGCATAAAAAAAAAAACAACCCTAGAAATGAACTTAACCAAGGAGGTAAAAGACCGGCACTCAGAAAACTATAAAACAATGAAGAAAGAAATTAAAGAAGATACAAATAAATAGAAACATATACCGTGCTCATGGCTAGGAAGAATTAAATTGTTACAATGTCCATACTACCCAAAGCAATCTATAGGATCAATGTAATCTGTATCAAAACACCAATGGCATTTCTCACAGCAATAGAACAAATAACCCTAAAACTTGTAAGGAACCACAAAAGACCCCAAATAGCCACAACAATCTTGAGAAAGAAGGACAAAGTTGGAGGTATCATACTACATGATATAAAACTATAATACAAAGCCATAGTAAACAAAACAGCATGGTATTGGCATAAAAACAGGCACATACATCAATAGAACAGAATAGAGAGACCAGAAATAAACCCATGCCTACATGGTCATTTATGACAAAAGACGTAAGGACACACAGAGGGATAAAGACAGTCTATTCAATTAATCACACTGGGAAAACTGGACCACCTTTTCACACCGTATACAAGAATAAACTCAAAATGAATTAAAGACCATAAAATCCCTAGAATAAAACATAAGCAGCAAACTCTTTGACATTTCTTTTAGTGTTATTTTTTTTGGATACATCTCCTTGGGCAAGGAAAACAAAAGAAAAAATAAAGAAATGGGACAAGTACAACAAACTAAAAAGTTTTTGCAGCACAGTAAACCATCAACAAAATAAAAGGCACCCTACTGAATGAGAGAAGATACTTGGTAATGATACATCCTATAAAGGGTTAATATTGAAAATGTATTTAAAAACTCATACAACTTCACACACACACACACACTCACACCACAAACAATCCAATTAAAAAATGGGCAGAGGACCTGATACAGATGGTCAATAAACATATGAAAAGATGCTCAACGTCACTAATTATCATAGAAATGCAAATCAAAACCACAATGAGATACCACCTCACACTTGTCAGAATGGCTATAATCAACAAATCAGCAAACAGGGCCGGCCAAGTGGCACATCATTGGTTAGCAGGTGGCTTGGGACACCAGCTCTGCGAAGCAGGGTCGCAGTTTGGATCCCACATGAGGGCCAGTGACGCTGCGCTCTCTACAGCAAAGATGGTGAACAACAGCTCGACCTGGAGCTGGGCTGCAGTGAGTCACCGGCGATGGCGTAGGCTGCAGCCCCTGCTGCAGTGGGTTGCCATGGGCTACCGTGAGTGGCTGGCAGCAGGTGTGAGCTGCTGTGAGCCACCATGAGCGGCCATCCAATGGCCAGTGAGCGACTGCCTCACCTGGGAAGAGCACAATGATAATACCAACATGGGCCAGTGAAGCAACGTCCTCCACAACTAAACTGAAGAACAAAAGGACAGTAACTTGTCTGTTCCCCTTACCCAATTCCCCAGTACTGGTCCCCTCCCCCAATTCCCCAATAAAACTTTTAAAAATAAACAAACAAACAAATAAACAACAAGTGCTGCTGAGCATGTGGATGAAAGGGTATCCTTGTGCACTATTGGTGGGATTGCAGATTGGTGGAGCCACTATGGAATACAGTTTGATGGTTCCTCAAAAAATGAAAAATAGAACTATCTTATGACCCAGCAATTCTACTTCTGAATATTTATCCAAAGAAATCCAAAACACTAATTTGAAAAGATATATGCACCTTTATGTTCACTGCAGCACCACTCACAATAGCCAAGATATGGATGCAATGTAAATGTCCATCAACAGATGATTGGATAAAGAAGAGGTGGTACGTGGACGAAGTTGCACAATTAAGTTCACGAACACATACCTCATTGCTGTACATCGCCATGGTCACCTTCAAAGTATTCCCCTTGGGAAGCTATGCACTGACGCCAGCACCTAGTCAACTCTTCAAAGCAATTTTGGAACTCTTTTTCTAGAATGGCCATCAGAGCTGTCGTCATATCACATACTTCAGCAAAAGTACCTAAAATATCCTTCAAAGAACCATATTCACAACTTCTACAAAATTAGGTCAGTGGCACTGAAGACTAGCTTTATAAGTATTCTTTCATATTCCCATTTGTCCGTGTCTCTGTCTACCTATTGCAGATGGAAACTATTTGGGGGGTATTTTCTTTATAACACTAGGTGCCCTTTTTATACTCTAAAAGGTATTAAGCAATATTATATTTGTTTATAAAATATAGCCAACCACTCAAATTCTAGGGTCAGGAGGTTATATCACTTACTATGACAGTGGTGTGTGTAATTAATGTTCACCCTTTTTAAAAAGAAACCATGTGATTCTCAAAGACAGAAAGGTCTTTTCCTAATGAAAATAAATATCCTGACACCAAAGGCAGAAATCAACATTGATTTTCTAACGGGAAACTACTCCTGAAATGAAGCCCTATGTATGTATTTTTTTCCTCCTGAGTCTTGTATTCAATGAGTTTTTAAATCAATTCCCATAACTCTTATGAGATTAAGTAAAAACATGAATTTAACAAAATTGGCACAATGTTATCCAAAGTTGTACCATTAGAATTCCTATGGAAATTCTATAATCCCAATATATGCAAGTCCCACTTGCTTCACATCCTTACTGACACTTGAAATTGAGTCTTTTATTTGTAGCAATTATAGTGAGTGTATAGTGGTATCTCATTGTAGTTTTAATTTGCATTTCTCTGGTGACTAACCATACTGAGCAACTTTTAATAAGATTATTGGTCATTTGTATATCTTCTTTCATAAATCGTTTTTTCAAAGATTTTCCCCCATTTTTTCTGAGTTTTTGTATTCTCATTCCTGAGATGTAAATATTCTTTATATAACTGTAAATAAGACCTTTCTCAGTTACACATATTGAGAACGTTTCTTGTAATTTGCGAGTTGACCTTTCATTTTAAAGATTGTCTCCCAAAGAGATGTTTAAATGTTTCCTATTAATCAATTTTCTCTCTTCTATGATTAATGATTTTTGTGTCATGTCGAAGAATCCTTTGCCTACCTAAAAGTCAGTAAGATTTTCCCGTAATTTCTTCTAGAAACTTGGTAACGATAGCTTTTGCATTTAGGTCTATGATCCATTTCAAGTTCTTTTTTTTTTATTTAAAGATTTTTATTGGGGAATTGGGGGGATGGGAACAGTGCTGGGGAATTGGGGGAAGGGGAACCGACAAGTTGCTGTCGTTTTGTTCTTCAGTCTAGTTGTGGAGGACATCGCTTCACTGGCCCAAGTTGGCACCATCATTGTGCTCTTCCCAGGCGAGGCAGATAGATCAGTCGCCGGCTTCTGGACAGCCGCTCATGCCGGCTGCTGGCTGCTCACGCTGGCTGCTGGCTGCTGGCCGCTCACTGTGGCTGCTGGCTACACATGGTAGCCCATGGCAACCCACTGCTACAGGGGCTGCAGCCTACGCGCCATCGCCCGCAACTCACGGCAGCCCAGCTCCAAGTTGAGCTGTTGTATAGCATCTTAGCTGTAGAGGGCAGTGTCACTGGCCCTCATATGTGGGATCCGAACCGGGGCCCTCTGGCGTCCCAAGTCAGTTCTTAACCATCACGCCACTTGGCCAGTCCTCAAGTTCATTTTTGAATATGTGAAATAAAGATCAACGTTCATTTTCTTACCTATAGTTATTCTTTTTTTTCCCATGTGGGAGGGGGCCTGCAGCCTGTGCACCCTGCCAACTCCCCCCACCCTGGGTCCTATGGGTGGACACCACCCAGAACAGTGGGCATTGGCCCCAATGTGCTCTCCGTGTATAAATTCACAGAGAAACATGAGTAGATGACAACAGAAAATGGTATTGGAACAATAGGAATCAGCCATTTTGCACATGAAGCTTTGGGAGATATTTACTGTAGTTTGCCTGAGGTTGGGACAAAATAAAATGAACAAGGTGAGTTTGGTGCTTTGCAAAGTGTGAACGCTGCTAGGAGAAGTAACTGAAATTAATGAAACTCTTGCAGAAAACCCAGGACTTGTCAACAGATCTTGTTACGAAAATGATTGGCCTATCAAGATGACACTGAGTAACGCTTCAGATGAACTAAGGAGTGAAGAAGCATGTGAGAAATATATCAACTCTATTGAGGAGTGAAAATGGAAACCCCCTAAATAAAGTAGCATGAAACAACTTAATTCGGCATAGCTGTCTTATATTAGTAGTGGACAGATTTAAAATATTAACTTCTAGTAATAACAATGAGAAAAGAAACTACAACAATGCTACTGGAAGAAAATACCCCTTAATTTTCAATGATTGCAGATAAACACGTATGCATCTTCTTCTCAACACCCTATGATTTTTTAGGCGAGGCTACAGTTACAATAGTCAGAATTCCTGAAATTATTTTGAAATTCCTGAAATCATTTTGACAACATAGGTAGGTCTGTTGCTTTCTCATGTATGCTTTGGAATAAGCCCTACAATTTCTGCAAACAAAAACAAAAACAAAACACTGATATTTTTAGTGGGATGATTAAATGTATTTAACCTTTTGGGAAGAACGGACATCTTAATATTGAGTCTTCAAATTCATGAACACCATTAATCCATGATTTCTTCAATTTTCCTCAGCAATGTTTATATTGCCCAGTGTATGTCTTACATATTTCATTAAAATCACCCTTAAGTGTTTCATGTTTTATTATGCTATTGTCAATGGTATTTAATTTTTTTTCCAATTGATTGTTGCTAGTAAGCATAATGACTGATTTTTATATATTCATCCTTTATCATGAAAACTTGCAAAAATTCATCCTTTATCATGAAAACTTGCAAAAATCACTTACTAGCACAGTTAGCATTCCTGTCCACTCCTTGTTGTTTTCTACATCCATGATCATCTACTATTCAAATAACAAGAGTTTTAATTCTTCCTTTTCTGGCTCCATACCCTTTATAGTTTTTCTCTTCTTGTTTCATTTCCTAGGGCCTGCAGTACAATTCTATCTACAAATGGTGGGTGCAGATATCCTTTCCTTGTTCCTAATCTTAGGGCTCAGTTTTTACCATTAAGTAGGATGTAAATTGAAGGTTTTCCTAAGATGTTATTTATCAGGGAAATGCCCTTCTCTTCTAGTTTTCTGAATGTTGAGATCATAATATGGTTTTTGTCCACTTCTCTGTTAATAGTTGATTACACTGACAGATTTACAAATGTTAAACCCATCTTGCATTCCAAGTTAAAAAAATCCACTTGGTCATGATATATTCTACACACTATACTTTGATGGATTCCATCTGCTAATATTTTGCAGGGTTTTTGCATCTATATTACATGTGCTTGTACAGTAGTTTTCTTTTATAATTTCCATGTCAGATTTTGGTATCAAGACAATGCTGGCTTCCTACTGGGGGTTGAGAACTGTTCCCTCTTCTTTATTTTCTGAAATATTTTAACATTGGTATTATTTCTGAAAATTTGGACAGAATCTAGCAATAAAAATCTTTGGGCCTGTAATTTTCTTCGTGGAAAATGCTTTCTTTTGAATTCAGCCTGCTACAATTCAATAAGCCTATTCAGATGTTGTGTGACAGAAATGACTTCTTTCGAGTTTTATCATTTCACTGTAAGCAAAGAGCTTTAAGAGTTCTGGCTATATTGTGGGATTTCATTTCTAATGTCCTCTGTTGCAAAGGGCAAGGCCTTTTACATTTTTCCTACATGGATGTTAAACTAAACGCCCTTGATCCCTATCACCTGTATTTAAGTTAGATCTCTCTGCTCATCCTGGGGAGCATCTGCAGTGTCAGCTTGTACGCTTCCTTCTCTAGCTTTTCCTTTCCTCTTTATTTATAGCACCTGGTGTTTTCGGGTTTGGTTTTGTTTTTCTTTGCAAGGTAAGCTCTGACAATTTTTCTCACATTTTATCCTGCATGCTTTTTAAATAAAAGAGTCTTCCAAGCATTTTAGTTTAGATCACTGCAGTATTGGGACTAGAAGTCGCAGACTGAATAGTAAAGAAAAAAATGCCTTTTCAGAATCCTTGAGAGAATTGTATAGGTTTTCTCTCTTTATATGATAATGCATTTTACATCTAAAAATGTCCAAATGGCATGAGATCTTTGAAGTACTGGTAGAAACGCTGTTGGACAACCATTTATCATGTTTTAACACATTGTTTCTGTTTGCAAATATGTTATTAATGATTGATTCATACAGTTAAATAAAATGGACCTATGTTTTCCTGTCTTTAGACACTATTCTCTCTATGGGGTTATTCAATACTCTCTATACGGTTATAGTGTACTCAGAATGATTACTTAGCTTTTATTGAGCTATAACTCACATACCATACTATTCAACTCAGCGTTTACTTTAGTATATCTGCAGGGTTGTGCAGCCATGATCACAAATAACTAGAACATTTTCATTACTCAAACAAAAACACTACACCCATTAGTCCTCACTCCTAATTCCTATGATCCCACCCTGCCTCCCTCAGGCTCTGGAAACAAGCCATCTTCTTTGTATCCCTATGGGTTTTCCTATTCAGGACATCTGAGCATTTCATATAAACGGAATCACACAATTTGTGACCTTTCGTGTCTGGCTTCGTTCACTTAGCATAATGTTTTGAAGGTGAATCCATGTTGTAGCGGGTATCAGTACTTCATCCCTCCGTAGTGCTGAAAACTAGTCCTTTGTATGAATGTACCACATTTTCTTTATTCATCATTTGATGGATATCTGTGGTGGTTTCACTGTTTGTTATTATAAAAAATGCTACCATGAACATTTATGTATGAGTATTTGTGTGGACATGTTTCGTATTTCACTCAGATTCCAATTTCTCTACATTGTTGTCCACACTTATTATCTCTCTTTTTTATTATAGCCATCTTAGTTGGTGTGAAGCGGTATCTCACTGTGGTTTGATCTACGTTTCCCTTATAACTAATGATTTGGGGTATCTTTTCACTTGTGTGTTGGCCATTTCCAGATATTCTTTGGGGAAATGTCTATTCAGATCCTTTGCCTACATTTTCATTGAGTTGTCTTTTTTATTATTCAGTTTTGTGGTTTTTTAAAAAAATATACATTCTAGATATAAATCCCTTATCTGATGTATAAATTGCAAGTACTTCTGGGCTGGGGTTTCACGTTCTTGGTGGTATCCCTCAGGGAACAAAAGTTTTTATTTGTTATGTTAATATACCCATTTTTTCTATTCTCACTTTTTGATGTTGTATCTCATAAACCATTATCTAATCCAAGGTCACAAATGATTAAACCTTTGTTTTCCTCTAAATGTTTTATAGTTTTAGCTCTTACCTCTTTAGCTCTTCTGTCCTTCTCTATTTAACTTTTCCTTTTATCTAGGTTTCTAGATCAATTTTAAATAACCAAGTAATTATCTGTACATTAAAATTTTTCATAAAGTTTACCATACTACTGTATAGGTTCTTGATCCATTTTGAGTTGATTTTTATATATGCTATGACACAGAGATCTGAAATAATTCACTCACAACTAGATATCCTGTCGTGCCAGTACTATTTATTGAAAAAAATTATTTCTCCATTTAATTGCCTTGGCACTCTTGTTGAAAATCAATTGACCATAAATGTGAGGTTTTGATTTTGGACTTTCAATTATATTCCGTTCATCTACATGTCTATCCTCATTCCATTATACACTATATCAATGACTGAAGCTTTGTCGGCTATAACTTTGAAATTGGAAATGATGATTCCCCAACTTGGTATTTTTTCAAGATTTGTTGGGTATTCTGAGTCTCTTGCATTTACATGTGTATTTTTGCATCAGCTTTTAAATTTCTGTAAAAAAAAAATCTGGAACTTTGACAGGGTTTGTTTGCATTGAATCTGTACATCTCTTTGGAGTGTCTAGCCATGTTAACAACCAACGTTATGTCTTCCAGTCTATGAACATGAAATGCCATCCCATTTATTTAGGTCTTCTACAATGTATTTCAATAATGCTCTGTAGATTTCAGAATATGTTTTTCACCTCTTTTATTACATTTATTCATAAGCATTTTATTTTTTGTGATGATCTTGTGAATAGAATTGCTTTCTTAATTTCATTTTCACTGTTCAAGTATTTTGAAATATAATTTATTTTTCTATATTGATCTTATATGCTGAAACCTTACTGAAATCATTTATTACCTCTCCTATTTTTTAAAAGACTATTTTTAGAGCAGTTTAGGGATGCAGAAAAATTTCACAGAAAATAAAGTGTTCCCTTATGTCCCTTTTTCATGCACACGATATTTTTTAATATTAACATCTTGCATTAGTGTGGAATGTTTATTGAACCACACAATCGATAAACTAGTTTTAACACATTATTATTAACTAAAGTCCATAATGAACATAAGAATTTACTTTTTGCGGTATATCTCATAAGTGTGTGTGTGTGTGTGTGTGTGTGTGTGTGTGTGTGTGTGTGTGTGTGTGTGTATTCCTTAGGGTTTCTATATACAAGAGTATGTCATCTGCGAATATAATTTTACTATTTATTTCTAGTGTGCATGACTTTTATTTCATTCTCTTGTCTGATTACCCTGGCTAGAATATCCAGTACAAGTTTGAATACAAGTTTCAGGACTGAACCTACTTTTCCTGTTTCTAATCTTAGGAAGAAAAGATTCAGTGTTTCACTATTAAGTACTGGGTTAGCTGTGAGTTCTTCCTAGAAGCTATTTATCAGGTTGAGGATGTTCCCTTCTATACCTAGTTTATTGAGTATTTTTCTATTTATCAAGAGGTGTTAAATTTTGTCAAATGCTTTCTCTTCATCTATGGAGATATTCTTGTGGTTTTTGTCCTTTATTCTCTTAATATGGAGAAACATACTAACTGATTTTCAGATGTTTAATCAACCGTACATGACTGGAATAAATTCTACTTGGTCATGGTGTATCCTTTTTATATATTGCTGAATTTGATTTCCTACTTTTTTTTGAGAATTTTTTGTCATATATTCATAAGATATATTAGTTTGTACTTTTGTTTTCTTATGATTTTTTGGTTATTTTTCATATTAAGATACTATCAAACTCATAAAACAAGTTTGGAAGTGTTCTGTCCTCTTCTATTTTACAGTTTTTAATAACAGTGATTATCTATACATTAAAATTTTTGATAAAGTGAGTCATACTATTGTTTAGGTCTTAAAAGTTTCAGGATTATATCTTTGTTTTTAGAGATTTAGAATAGACCAAACAAGCTCATTCTAGAATAAAAATTCAAGTACGAAATTACAAATATAGTTCTACTTACTTTTCAATTCTGCATTGTCTGTCTTTCCCCTAAAAGACAATAGTGTTATGAACTTTGTCTTTTCTTTGAGATTAATGAATGTATTAAAAGCACATACTGACATAGATCAGGTAACTCATTCTTATTATACAGAGGGTGCCAAAAAATGTATGTACATTTTAAGAAAGTAAATCTGTTAAAACTTAATACTCAATATATACCGATAACAAAAGATGAATACAAGTGACATTTGACTTCTGCAATGACAAGAGGTGCTCAAAGTGGTTCCAATCAGCGTCCAGACACTTCTGATTATGGTGAACTACTGCTTGAGCAATGTTGACCAAAGTGTCCACTTGTGTACATTTTTTTTGGCACCCCCAGTATATATACACAAGTAACAGTATAATACTGTATACAGACTGTCTACTATGGGTTGTCGGAAAAATCATGACATATTTTTGCAATGAAAAACATAGAAAAAAATATGTCATGACTTTTCCGACAACCCAATAGATTGATCCTCAGGATAATTTTGCAGTGTGCTTTGAAACTTTCTAATGTGAACCTGTCATCAGTAGGCATTAGTTGATATATTGGACTCCTATGTCGTCCATTCTGTCAAACTGTTGCTGTAGATTAGTTTCTCCTTTGCTTTATTTACTTTACCCTATACTGTACCTGGTCCCATACCACTGCAATGCTAACTTCTCTATTAGAAATGTCCTACACCAGGAAGGACCTCTTAATTCTTATTTCAACATTGCATATGTGTAAGCCTAGTTCTTTAATTTCACACAGCTGCTTTCTCCCTCCTTAAACCACACAGAGAAGTAAGCCTTCTTTTTGCTTCCTGAGCTAGTAAAAATAATTTATAGAGGTCTTTCTAGGCCACAGATGAATGCAGGGTCTCATGGATAGTTCCATCCTGTGGCCAACGCCTCTTTTTTTCCTGTATCTTTCGTGGTTACTCTAGGTCACTGACCTTCTAATATACTGTTGATTATAGTTAATTTCTATCTAGATAATCTGCAATTGTAGGTTTGACTTGAATTCATCCAGGTCTGATATCCCATGAAGTTTTTATTTTTGCTGTATTGTATTGGTTTCTTTTGTTGTCTTGCCATACTTCAACTTTATAAGCTATTTCTTCAGATGTGTCTCAGATATAGCCTATATTTTCATTGTGCTTTATAATCAGCCTCTACATTTTCTTCTAATAGATGTTTCTGGTCTCATTTACACATATTAATAAGACATAAATTTGTTCTTAATAAACATCTTATTTCTATTATGCCATTTCATGTTAATTCCTCTATTTTATTTCAGTCTTTCATTATATTGAATCTGGGGAATATTTTTAATTGATTTACTTTCTTATGTGTAATGTGTGTTTCTTTTAATATTTGGAAGCTTTTTCATCTCTTTTCGGCTCTTCTAATACTTATCTTTTAAATATCATTTTAATTTTACATGAAATATTGAATCCCTTTTCATTGACTATTCATTTTCCACTAGAAGCAGTGATAAAACTCATATGAATCTGCCTTATTTCTTATTTTCCTTAGCCTCTGAGACCTTTTGTATTTCATATTGTTTTGAGGAATAACAAAAAGGAAAATCTTAAGGGACCATATGATGAATATACTTGTGTAATCACTAGCTTAATAATGAAATAGTTTTCTAGTATCCCAGTATGTCCCATCCTTAGTCCTTCCACTCAACCCAAACCAAAACCCATCACCATTCCAAGTACTATCACCATACTTTTGTTTTGCTTTCTTTAAATGAATGGAATCCTGGGCTGGCCGAGTGGCTCAGTTGGTTAAGAGCGCGAGCTCTGAGCAACAGTGTTGCCAGTCCGATTCCCACATGGGCCAGTGAGCTGCGCCCGAGCTGGGCTGCCGCTGAGCTGCCAACAGGTGGCAGGATGGCTCAGCTGGTGAGAGCACATGCTCCTAACAAGGTTTCCGGTTCGACTCCCACATGGCATGGTGGGCTATGCCCACCCGCAACTAAGATTGAACACGGCACCTTGAGCTGAGCGGTCACGAGCTGCCAATGGGCAGCCGGATGGCGAGTGGCCTTGGAGCTGAGCTAACTGTACCCTCCAAAACTAAGATTGAATGACAACAACTTGGCTGTTCCCCTTCCCCAATTCTCCAACACTGTACCCCTTCCCCAATTCCCCAATAAAATCTTAAAAAAATAAATAAAAAATAAATTAATGGAATCCTATAGTAGCTACGACTTTGTGGAAAGCATCTTTAGTTCAATATAATGACTGTAGAATTATTTCACATTGTTGCATGTAGCAGTGGTTTATTTTTTGGTTTCCATGTAATATTCCATTATATGAATATACCACAATTTACTTATTCTATAATTGATGGACATTTGGGTTGATTCCAGTTTAGGGCTATAATGAATAAAACTGCTATGGATATTCTTGACCATATTAGGATAAACACAAAAAGTAATTTCTCTTGGATATATACAGAGGAGTGAAAACGGTAGGTCAACAGATGTATGTACTCCTACCTATAATACGAGCTGCCAATCAGATTTCTGAAAAGCTGATGATAATTTACACTTCTAGTAGCAAAATTCACCGAGTTCCAGTCCTTTTACAACACTTGGAATCTGTCTTTCCAAGTTTTGTTGTCTGTCAGGTGTGTAGTAGTGTATCATTGAGATTTTATTTGCATTTAAATGGTAACTAATGATGTCAAACATCATTCCATATGCTTATTGGCCATGGAGATACAGCTGTTTTCTGAAAATCCTGTTCAGGTCCCTTCAACATTTAATTTTAAGTTGGGTTGTCTTTCCTGCCCTTATTGACTTCCTGGGTTTATTTACATATTCTGGACAGAGTAATTTGTTAAATACATATTTCATTTTTCTTATTGTAGTATAAGTAACCTTTTCAAAAACCAAAAGTTCTTAATTTTAGCAAGGTTTGATATATTGAGTTTTTTAATATTTAGCTACCCTAACTTTCTTTAGAGTTTGCAGTGTATATTTTTTCCATCTTCTTTCTTTCAAATATTCTAAGTTGTTATAATTAATGTAATTCCCTTTTGAACACAACATAGCTATATCTTTAATCTCTCTCACAATCTTTGCCATTTAATGGGATGTTTAGTACATTTACATCTAAAACATTTACTGATACAGAAAAGTTCAAGTCAACCATTTTCTACTTGTTTTCTTATTTCTTATCCATTTTTGGTAAATGTATTTCCTTTCAATCAATCACACATTCATATGTAATTTTTCTCTTACTTTATCAGGTTTTGTTATTCATTTTATTATTAATCTCTTATTAGCACCTTAATATGACAGTAGCATCCTTAAACTATTATAATCTTACCTTTTCTTCAGTATTTTTACTATTCCTATAAAGTGCAACATTCTTACAAAAGTTTATGTAACTCTATTCACTCTTTCCATGCCTTGTATCTTTGCTGTATATTTGTGTATACATTTGCTACAAACCTTACAAGATATTTTTATTACTATGTTAACAATATTTTTATAATTATCTACATATTAACAGCACTGATCTCTTCATTTTTTCCTGCAGTTCTGTGTTCCACGTGGTATCATTCATTTCAGCTTGAGGAATTCACTCAAATATTTCATTTTCAGCAGTTCTTCCATTGATGAATTCTCTCAGTACTTTTTTTGTTTGAAAATGACTTATTTAACCTTCAGTTTGATTTTCATTGGAGATTGCTATGGTCAGAATGTTTGTTTCTTTCTAAAACGTATATATTGAAATCCTAACCTGCAAGGTGATGGTAACAGAAGGTGAAGCCTTTGGGAGATGAATAGGTCATGAGGGTAGAGCCCTCCTAAATGGGATTAGTGTCCATTTATAAAAGAGACCCGAGAGGGCTGGCCGAGTGGCGCGGTGGTTAAGAGCTGACTTGGGATGCCAGAGGGCCCTGGTTCGGATCCCACATATGAGGGCCAGTGACACTGCCCTCTACAGCTAAGAGGCTGAACAACAGCTCAACCTGGAGCTGGGCTGCCGTGAGTCGCCTGCGACGGCATAGGCTGCAGCCCCTGTGGCAGTGGGTTGCCATAGGCTACTGTATGTAGCCAGCAGCCAGCGTGAGCGGCCAGCAGCCGCCGTGAGCGGCCGACCAGAAGCCGGCGACTGATCTGCCTCACCCGGGAAGAGCGCAATGATGGTGCCAACTTGGGCCAGTGAAGCAACGTCCTCCACAACTAGATTGAAGAACAAAACGACAGCAACTTGTCTGTTCACCTTCCCCCAATTTCCCAGCGCTGTTCCCATCCCCCCAATTCCCCAATAAAAATCTTTAAAAAAAAAAAAGAAAGAAAAAATCCAACTGTTATTATTCCTTATGCTCATTTGAAAGTAACCTTATACTGGGTTGTTGGAAAAGTCATGACGTATTTTTTTCTGTTTTTTGTTGCAAAAATACGTCATGACTTTTCCAACAACCCAATATATCCTTTTTTCCCTATGTTTTAAGATTTTTTTCTTTTGGCTTTACCTTTCATAAATGTGATTATGAAGTGCATGTGTGTGGTTTGACTTGTATTTATTCTGCTTGGGATTCACGGGGTTCTTGAATTTGTGGGTTGAGGCCTTCTGCCCATTTTAGATGTCACGTCTTCAAATATTCTATCTGTTCCATTTTCTTTCCTCTTTCTGAAACTTCAATTACATCTGTTACAGTTTGTTTTTTACTGTACCCACATTTTTCTTACTCTTTTTTAAAAAACTTTTTTTCCTGTGTTTCATAGTAATTATTTTAAATTGACATCTTTTCCCTTGTACTCATTTGTTTCCTGCTGTGTCTTGTCTTTCAGATACTGTATGTTTTTTTATTCCTAGGATATAAATTTGGTTGTTTCTCATAGATTATATGTTTTTTCATTATTTCCCTTATTTTTCCAATATTTTCATTATTTTCTTGAAAGCAAAAACCATTTTTGTTTTAAAGTCGATATGGTAATGCCACTGTCTAGTTGTACTGTAGGTCTTTTTTACTGTCTATTTATATTGTCCTCCTGATTGGGTTCAGAGACATCAATTTTTTTCATATACCTTCCTTCTAAGAGTATAGATTGGCACAGATGTTCTAGAAAGTAACGTGCCAATAAGAATCAGGGAATGTAAACTTTTAATATGCTTCAATCCACCAAATGCATGAGGAATATAATTAATGGAAATTAGATGTAAGAAAAATATTTAAATACATGTATCTTCACTGTAGCACTGTTATTATAAATGAAAAATAGACCACAATCTAAATGTCCAATAAATCAATAAAAGCACTATGGTGTACTTTTGTTATTGATTATTGTGCAGTCATAAAGTCATATTTCAATGATTACTGAAGGACAAAGGAAAGCTCGTGATAACATGTTATGTGAAGCATTAGGATAAAAACTACATGACTGTACATGCTTTTATCTTCAACCCTCTATCAGTTGGGTCACTTGGTCTTTTTAGTGTAAAAACAAATTCATTATCAACCACTTTCACATGCTCTATGGAAATGCAAAGATCTCAAGATTACAGAAAATTACTAGAGACTAGTATTTTTCTGACATTACCATTCTAATGTTTTTATCCTACTGATATCTCAAATCTCATTTGCATGTAACTTCCCTGGGCTATTTTCTTCCATCTGCTATACACACACATACACACAGACACACACACACACACACACACACACACACACACACACCAGACACACACAACTGGAATAAAGCACATTAAAATGC
The DNA here is from genome assembly GCF_001890085.2 of Hipposideros armiger. Taxonomy (NCBI): domain Eukaryota; kingdom Metazoa; phylum Chordata; class Mammalia; order Chiroptera; family Hipposideridae; genus Hipposideros; species Hipposideros armiger. The sequence continues at coordinate 1,300,058 of NW_017731453.1, read as the reverse complement.
ATTACTGAATTTGTTTAAATTTTTAAATACTGAATATTTTTATTTTCTTCATTATTTTATTCAATATTTTATGAAACCATTATATTTTAATCAAAACACTTAAAAATAAGTAAGAACAAATATGTATTGATGGGAACTATGAAGAAAATAACTAAATTGAAAGTATTCACTGGTTGCTATGTTTACTGATATGAACCTGAGAATCTAATTCACGGCTCCTGTGATCAACTGGGCAATTCAACCAGAAATAGTTAATGAATCAGCAAATTGTAAACAAACATTCCTTATCAGTTAGCCAGATATAGGGCCTCAAAGCACACAAATCTTCATCAGTTAGTCAAACACAGAAAGTGAGGACAAACAGGTGCACATATTCAAATACACTCTCACACGTGCCTTTCATGAATTCATCAGGATAAACAGCATAATATGTGCATGCTCATATGTTTGCCATGATAACCCTGAAACCGTACACACATCAACACACACATGTAGTGTGTCTGGGACATGTGAATACACAGTTGTTATTGCCTGAGCTACATGAACTTCGTAAGCATTTCATTACAATGCAATCAATTTGTATTGTATTACAGTGCGACATTAAGTTTGATTGTATTACATAATTCTATTTTTAATTCTGAAGTAAAGCAGGAATGTACCAACTTTCCCACACTGACGCAAGGAACAGTCTCTAGAATTAAGCAGGGTTGTGAAAAGGAAAACGATTGGCTCTTTCCAGATAATTAAGAATCAAAATATTATCTGGGGATTACAGCACCAAAACCATTTTTCTTTAATAAAACATCTTGAAAACAACAGCAAATTAGTAAACATATAACTATTTTACAAATCAAAATTTTAAAAATAAATGAACAAATGATGTGTTATTTTGAAGGCAAACTTCTACAGGCCTGCCTGTGCTTAAATTTTGCCAAGTGCAAGTCACATACATGTCTCAGGTTTTGTTTTCACAGAGGGACGGACAGGATGGGCAAAAGTGGCTCTGAAGAAAATTTCAGATTGGTAAAACTCCTTCAAGTCTTAAAGACACATGCATTTAATTGATATCGGATACTGAGAAATTTCAATGATGACATTAAAATTCTATCAGCTTGATGTGATAAGTTTCAACAAACAACAAAAAGCTCAGTAAGGTGATATATGAAATAAGCATTTGCAGTACTGATTGCATACTAGACAATCGGCAATTGTCTAGTGCTTTTTGTGCCTTGTCTCATTTCATTTCACAATAAACGCATAATGAAGATACTTGATTCAAATGTCAGAGTAAAGAAATAGAAGCTTAGGTAGGTTCAAGGGCTTTCCGAACATTATAAAGCTAAAAGCGACAAAGTCAGAATTTGCACCCAGATATAACTGATCCGAAAGTTGTCCGTTCACGGGCCCTGATGCGTAGATACTCAGCATTGGGAGGAACACTTCCTGTGACTGCATGCAGCAGCCTGCTCCCATACTCTGCACTACTAGAAAGTTCTGCCTTACACCAAGTAAAAATTTTCTTTCCTGCAACTTTCACCTCTTAATGCTAGTTATGCCCTCTGGGCCTACAGGGAAACGTCTACTCCCTCTTCCACATGACAGCTCTTCAAATATTTCAAGACAAGTAGCATGTCTCCCCTTAGTCTTCTAGTCCCCAGGCTAAACGCCCACGGAAGATTATATTGTAGCATTAATATCTCCACCTTGCATTTTCTACACTCCCACACGTCTTTTCCTTTGTTCCCTCTCTCTCAAACAATGGGAACAATGAGAAATTATGTCATCTATGAACCAAATTATATAATCTCACTCACCCCCTACTTCACTCCCCCACAGAGCTTCTTTGCAGACCTTTCAGGTAGCGATGTGCTGCAGGATTGAGAGGAGAGAAATCATTCAAGAATGATTCTTAAACCAATAAGTTCTTTTTCAATCCCAAAGGTCACAGAGATATAAAAGGCAAGCACATTTAGGATATCATCATTTCCCATTGGAACTACCCACAGTAGCAAAGACTCAATGGATGAAAAACACTTGACTTTTAATAACTGTCATACACTGACAAAATATACAGGAACAGGTACAGTCACAGAAATGAGAAATTTTGCTGCCGTATATTCATACAAAATTTGTGTATGAATTCCAGCTCTGCTATTCACTATCTGTGTGTTCTTATACAGTTTACAAATACTCTGAGTCACAACTTCCTCAAGAAAATAATTCTTAATTTACATGGCTATTGTGAAGATGACAAAAAACCAATGCACAGCAGAGCAGAACGGGTTCACTTCAACTCAAACCATACAAATGATCAACTTCATTCATGTACTGGAATAAGCAAATGAATGGTTTACTTCACCTTAAACGTATAAGTCAAATATTCAACATAAAGGCTATTCAACAAGAAAGGAACATTTACCATGTCCGAATGGGGGGTTGCCAAGATCCCTGGAAGTCAATGATAGGCACTTATTTCATTCAACATGGTGAATTTAATCAACACGTCAACCTCTGTTCTCACCTCAAACCCCACTAAAATAGCAGTAAAATATTTAAAGCCATAATTCTGTAAGGTCAAAGAAAATAGAAGAAACAACAGATTACAAGAAATGCAACACAATTTTAGAAGCTGGAAAGCAGATGGACAAGTGGAAATTGACTTAGCAGAAATTTAAGTATCCACAGGGGAAAAAGCCAACAAGCAAACCAATTTGTGCTGGAGCACCCCAGAAAGACTCAGGAATTGCAGATATCAGCTACTTCTAAAGACAGAGAAGTATATGGCGATAAAAAGAGAATTCGATGCTAGCCACTCCTTTCACACTTTGCTTGGAAATCTACTCAGTTAAATATCCAAATTGACCCCTTACATATTATACTTTTGCCAACTCAGTACATCATAATACAGCTACACTCTCTAAAATGGATCATTTTTTGTCCAGCTTCCAACAGCATGTTCCTCATTTCCATCAAAGACATCAACAAAGGCACCATTAATGTTCATATTTCTATCAACATTCTGTTCATGACCATATACAGATGGGGCCAAAAAAGTGTATACACATTTTAAGAAAGGAAAAAAAACTATATTAAAATTGTACTACTCAATAAAATTGCAATACTCAATATGTACCGATAACAAAAGATGAATACAAGTCACGTTTGACTTCTGCAATGACAAGAGGTGCTCAAGGTGGTTCCCATCAGCGTCCAGACACTTCTGATGATGGCGAACTACTGCTTGAGCAACGTTGACCAAAGTGTCCACTTGTATACATTTTTTTTTGGGCACCAAGAAGATAGAAGCTTTCTTTACAGTTCTCCTTTCTTTCTGAGACCTCATCAGAATTGCCTTGAATATATTTGTGATGGTTAATTTTGCGTGTCAACTTGTCTGGCTCAGAGGGTACTGAGACATTTGGCCAAATGTTATTCTAGGTGTGTCTAAGAGGGTGTTTCTGGATGAGATTGACATTTGAACTGGTAGACGGAGTAAAACAGATTGACTCCCCTAAGGTGGGTGGAACTCATCTAATTAATTGAACATCTGCATAGAAGAAAAAGGCTGATAAAGAGGAAACCCTACTGCTTGACTGTTTGAGGTCATTGATTTTTCTGACCTTCAGGCTCAGACAGAAGCATCAGCTCTTTCAGGTCTTGACCCTGCTGGCAACTCCAAAATCGGCAGGATAATCTGGCACCTTGGAGACCTAGGGAAGAGTTGATGCCACAGCTCAAGTCCAAAGGCAGTCAGCTGGCAGAATTACTTCTTCAGGGAAGGTCCGTCTTTTCTTAAGGCCTTCAACTGATTTATTGAGTCCACCCATATTAGGTAGAATAATCAGATTTACTCAAATTCTATTGATGTAAAGGTTAATCTCATCAAAAAGTACTTCCATAGCAACATTCAGACATGCTTGTCCAATTACCTGGGTACCATGGCCTAGCCACATTGACACATAAAATTAACTATCACAATTGAAACCAGGTTTCAAACTTGTACATTAATACTTATAATAACCAGAAAGCGGAAATACCACAAGTGTTCATCAACTAATGAACAAATAAAATGCAGTATATTCATATGATGGAATATTACTGAGACATGAATGAACCTTAAAGACATGAGGCTAAATGAAAGAACCCAGACACAAAAGTCTACATGTTGTATGATTCTATTTATGTGACATTTACAAAATAGATTATTCCATTTCTTTTCTTTTATTTAAAGTTTATTGGGGTGACAGCTGTTAGTAAAGTTACATAGGATTCAGGTGTACAATTCTGTAATACATCATCTATATATCACATTGTATGTACACCACCCAGAGTCAGTTCTTCCATCACCATATATTGAATAAAGTAGGTAAATCCATAAAACTAAAAAGCAGGTTGGTGGTTTCCAGGGGCTAGGGAGAGAAAGAATGGAAAGTGACTGCTTAATGGTACAGGGATACCTTTGGGGTAGTAAGAATATTCTGAATTTAGACAGTGGTGATGGTTGCAAAATACTTTCAGTAGATGAAAAGCCACTGAATTGCAGACTTTAAAATAGTTAAAACAGTGAATTTTACCTCAATAAAAAACTACATATATGATGAAGAATTTGTATCCAAAATAGAAGACTTTTACAGCTCAGCGGCAAGAAGCAACAACATTCAAAAACATAAACAGTAACATATCTCAAGAGCAATTTCAGCTATTGAGATATTCAGAAGGTGAATGAGCACATCATATGACAGGATTAGCCATCAGGTAAATGTAACTTGAAACCATAATGTGTTACCATTGTATAGCATTTAAAACTACTAAAATTAAAAAATAAAGACTGACAACCCTAAGTGTGGATACTGTTGTAGAACTCCTGAAACTCTGATACATTGCTGGTGGAAATGCAAATGATAGAGCCTTGCAAAACCTGTGTGTTCTTCTTAAAGTGTCAAACAGATATTAGTACTTGATCTAACAATCCCATTGTTAGGTATTTACTCAACATAAATGACCCACACAGAGATAAGGCCACAGGTAAAACCACACAAGGACTTGTACTTGAATATTCCAAGTAGCTCGCTTCATGGTAGGAACCAGCTGGAAGCAATATACTGCCTATCAACTAGTGATTAAATAAAGTGTGGTTCATCCACAGAATGAACTTCTGATAAATGCATACACCATGGATGAATCTCAAAAGCTCTCTGCTAAGTGAAAGAACTCAGATGAAATATTTCTTAATGCAGAGTGGCCAGTTAGCTCAGTTGGTTAGAGCGCAGTGCTCATAACAACAAGGTTGTCGGTTGGACTCCCGCATGGGATGGTGGGCTGCGCTGCTGCACCCCCCCACACACACACACACCTACTGGGTCATCGGAAAAGTCATGACACATGCCATTGAATAACATTATATGTCAACTATAATTTAATACATACATAGTCATGGAATGCGGAGTATAGGGTAGGAATGGAGTCAATGGAATTGTAATAGATATGTATGCTATCGGGGGTTGGGGGGGCAGTAGATGGGGGAGGGGGACTATCACTTTGTGAGGGGTGAAAAGGATAACTATTGCATTGCTTTGTACACCTGAAACTAATAATAAAAAATAATAAATAAATGAATAAATGAATAAAAAAAAACCATAGAAAAACTGTCATGACTTTTCTGATGACCCAATAGATTGAAAGCAGTGACTGGACTTGGAGCTGAGCTGCACCCTCCACAACTAAGACTGAAGGACACCAACTTGACCTGGAGCTGATGGGTCCTGGAAAGACACAATGTTCCCTTTCCGCAATTCCCCAACACTGTTCCCTTCCCCAATTCCCCAATAAAACCTTGAAAAAGAAAAAAAAAAGATTAAGAATAAAGACAAATCACAATGACTTCTCATTCATAAATACTGTTTGTAGAGGAGATCCGCCATTAAAAACCAAGATAAAATACCTCGTTCACTTATTCATTAAACAGTTATTTGCTGAGCACCTATTCTTCACCTGGCACTGTTCTAGGCGGTGGGAAAGGACTAACCAAGGGAGAAAAACAACATCCTTGATTTCATTTCATTACCATACTGGTGGCCCTTTGCAATACAGACATTAGGAAACATGCTGTTAATGGATTTTGGTGCTTCTCCCCATGATTTAATCCAGTATCTTGTACTTCAATCACCTCCCCATTTGGCACATATTTGTCTTTCTCACAATGTGCATCTTTATTTCTCCTGACCCTAGATTGTAAGCTCTTAGAAAGCAAGGGCCATAGCTCTTTTTAAAATTTCCTCATCACCCCAGTGCCCGGCATACTGCCAAGTCACTAAAGGCTTATCAAATTGCACTGAAAAGATAGTCACATGACTTTATTAGACATATATGCTGACAGTGTATGGACAATGAAAGGTTCCTTCTGTTTCTACTTCATCTCTGCAGTGAGTAGTCCAGTTCTCCATCCACCGTCTTCCTCTACCCCACCTTTCCTTTTCCTCCCTATAGAAAATGCAAGGGGGGTGACCAGTTAGCTCAGTAGGTTAGAGCGTGGTGCTGATAACACCAAGGTTGCCAGTTCAATCCCTGCATGGGCCACTGTGAGCTGCACCCTCCTTAAAAGGCTCAACTATCCAATTGTAGCATGAAAGCAATGTGTAACCAATGACCATGGCTGCTCCCCAATAAATAAATAAATAAATAAATACATACATACATACATACATACGGGAAACAAAAAGAAAATGCAAGGGGGATGCTTGGATGGGCTTGAAGCTCATAATTCACTGCTGCTTAGACTGCTTCTCTCACCAGACTCTACCTCTCCAGGCAGACCATCATTGACTGAGTATTTTAAACCTTGGGAAGAGTTAGCATCTTAAAGCTTTCAGAGGGCTCCACTTAGAGACAATCAAGAAAACATCAAGGGGAAAACATCAGTCCTCAAGGCTAAGTCTTTCTAATGATTGCATTTGCTTTATTGTCTGCCTACCTCACCCCTCCCCACCTATTCACACCATAATTCAAGTTGGCTCAATTATAAAACATGAGGTCCAACTCAATAAGTTATCAATCCTGTATGGTTCAGATGTATGGCAACTCTGTGTTATAGCAAAGAGCACTTTCAGACACTAGGAAATATGGTTGTTTGAGAGCTGGTAAACTTCTAGGTGTATCTGAGCAACTGGGGAGAATCTTAGGAATTTGAGTAACCAAATCCTGCCCCTTTAATAGCCAGCTGGAAACAGATACCAACAAGACATACTAAGATAATATGTAGAATGATTAATTTAGGGATTACTTAGTAAAGTGAAAAATACATGATGCAGAAACTGATAAACAAAAATATGGAAGACAAATAAAACATTATGCTTCTTTATGGTTTCATTGGTGTAGTCAAAGAGATTATAGCAATATCAAACCTGAAAGAATACCAAGCTAAATTCTAGCCCCATGCTTCTCGAGTCTGCCTATACACAGAAACATAGAATTATATGGAAAGCTTCCCTATCTATCTATCTATCTATCTATCTATCTATCTATCTATCTATCTACCCACCCACCTACTGATGCTCAAGCCTAGTTCAAGTCCAATTCAATCAGAAATTTGGGGACTGAAACTTGGTAATCAGTATTTTTTTTAAAAACCCTTGGTGGAACCCAACAAGCAATAAGGATTGAAAATTGCTGATTCATTCCAATCACTTACTTATAAAATCTCAGAAAGGAGAAGGGATTTGTCCAAAGTAGCATGATGGATAGTTTCAAAGCTACAAGCAACTAATTCATCTGACTCCGATGAGTACTTTTTGTATTAGTCTATGCAATGTCACTCAAGGGAAACTTGATGTTTCAATCATAAGGGGAAAAAAAAGTATTCTGTACCACCATTTATGGTGTTTATAAGAAAATGATAATGATCCCATTTAAATAAGTTTCACCATAAAAGTTACAGAAAATTGGAGAAATATAAAATGTAGAATATGATCTTTGTTTTACATTGTTTTAGTATCTTTTTTTTTTCTCGTAAAAAGCAATCCAGGGTAATCTCAGAAGATTTACAAAACACTATAATACATAAAGAGGATAAAAGTCACCCAAGTTTAACTACTTTTTAGATGTTATTGAAAACATCCACATTCGTTCAACAAATGATTATTGAGACATTACATTGTGTTTGTTACTCTTTGAAGAGCATGGGATAAATCATGAAATAAAAGAAAGGTCTCTGCAATCATGAATTCTTTGATGATGATTGTGTGGATTCTAAAGTAGCAGTTATATTCCTACTCAGCTAAAAAATAAAATTTGAAATATATTGCCTCAAATAGCCATGAAGACGCATCAAATATTAACATATGTGCTAATTCAAGTAAAATTTAAAAAGCCTACACATCACTAAACCATCTGTTTCTGAGAAATCAAGTTCATATTCAAGCACCAATGCATGAGTGTGGTCTACAGGGCCATTAATGGTCTGGTTTATTCCTACCATTTTAATCTAAATTGCTATTCCCAACACATCCCCTATACTCCTTTTCCAAACCCAAACTCTTTGTAAATCATCTAAACTTCCACTCTCTTACATGCTTTTGAGGATGGAAAGGGGGCCACGGGTTAAACTTGACAAGCTCGGGAGGCTGAAAATAACCACATAAGAGGGTGTGAACATAAAAAAATTCATAACTAAAGTGGGCCATGGTGGGAAGTCACATCTTGAACCTGAAGCTCCCTTCATCAAGTCAATCTTCACCTTAAGTGAGCCTGTCTATTGTCTTTTTGCCCCTAAGATGACATCCTTGGAATGTCAGTAATTCTTTTTTCCATACCAGAAAAGGAAACTAAACAATTCCTCATTATTATTCTTGTCCCTTGGTTAACATCTCTATTTGAACTGCTAACTACCCTGTACCCAGCTATGTACAAGCAGTACCCGTCTCTCCAATTTACTAGTCTCATCCAATCCCAGGGATTTCCCCACTTTGCTTTCTCCCATCCCCTTAATCTACCACCAGTGAATTACATGTAACCCTCCTCCTTTGATTCTATGTATAAAATAAACTACAAGCCGCCATTTTGTGGAGCATTTTTTTCAATCCACTGAGATATTGCTTCCCGGCAGTTGTCATCAGTTTGGCTCAAATAAACTCTTATAAGCTTTCTCGTAGGCTGGATGTTTTTCGTCGACACTTCTGTCACATTAAACATCTTTCTTCAGCCTGAAATGCCCGTGTTGTCCTCATCCTGTCTTTTCCATCCTTGGAACTCCTGTTTACCTTTTTATATTCAGGTTTAATATTTATCTATAAAGTCTTGCTTTCATTAAGCGACAGCTGAAAAAGTCTTAGTTCTTGTGTGGTGTTCTTGCTATATATACCTTTATTAAAACAAATGCCAGAGTACGTGGTAATCATTTATTCCATTCTCATTTTCTGCTAGACAGTGAATTCCTTACGGGTAGGACATTTTGTTATTGATTTATAAATACACAGTGAATATGAGAACACCATAGTTATAAAAGATGTTGAGTAATTGCTTATTAAATTGAAAAAAGCCTATTTTGTTCTACTTTTAAAACACATAATGCATTAGCTTTTATAAATTATTTCCTCCTACATCAAAAGCTGCTATTTCTCCATCCCTGATCGAATAGAGATTCTCACCTATTAGTCTCTAGCATGTTTTTGCTGTACCCAAATGAATTTTGGGTACCTAGTCAATGTGCTTTAGAAAATGTATTGTTTTACTTCCCATAATACAGGGATGGAACTAATGAGCATCAGGTTTTCTCTAATTGGTGCCTAAGTGATCTGGCAGATAACATGCCTTTCTAATGCCCTGTATATGTAAAGGTAGATATAATTATTCCTGGAGGTTGGGTGGTTAATTGCTATTTCTACATTCTAAATTATAACAACAACAAAAACAGTAGCACTATAATAATTTCTACAAGTGTGTGAGGCTACACTTGATTTGAAGAACTTCTTCTTTATGAATCAGTCCAAGATTTTTGTCACGTTCAGAAACTAAATGTGACCTAACTTCATTATTTTGATGTCTAATTAGAAATGATGCCCTGGAAAAGTATTACCAAAGAGCTGAGGACAAAGACCACACAGACACTGGTAGTAGATCTCCTGGGTTCAAATCTTGGCCTTGCTTCTTACTAGTTATATGACTTTGAACGTTTTAATAAACCCTTTCATGCCTCAGTGAGTGGGGTCTGGAAAAGACACTCTAGTAATTTATATTATGTTATATGAGGTTCTGTTGCAGCAGATTGAAGACAGATTTCAATTGAGAGATTCTCCTACTATCTTTGGAAAAGCAAACAACCATGATGTGAACCGTCTATAGAGGGGCCCATGGGGCTAGAAACAGAATGGACTCCAAGAGCTGTTGGTTATCCCTGGTCTACTGCTACCAAGAAAACAGAGAGATGGGGCAGCCAGGTGGCTCAGTTGGTTAGAGCACGTGCTCTGAGCAACAGAATTGCTGGTTTGATTCCCACATGGGCCAGTGAGCTGTGCCCTCTGCAAGTAGATTGAAGACGATGACTTGAGCGAGGCTGCCACTGGGCTGCGGGGGGGGGGGCGGCACATGCAGCACGTGGCTCAGTTGGTTAGAACGCGTGCCCTTAACAAGGTTGCCAGTTCGATTCCCACATGGGATGTTGGGCTACCGCCCCCTGCAACTAGATTGAAAACAGCAACTGGACTTGGAGCTGAGCTGCACCCTCCACAGCTAGACTGAAGAACTACAACCTGACTTGGAGTTGATGGGTCCTGGGAAAAACACACTGTTCCCCAATAAAGTTTACAAAAAGAAAGAAAGAAAGAAAACAGAGACTTCAATCCTACAGACTTAAGGAAATGAATACTGCCAACCACCTGAAAGAGCTTGGAAGTACATCTTTCCTAGTCAAGCCTCCAGGAGAAAACACAGCAGAAAATCCTACTAAGCTGTGTCTGGACTCCTAACCTATGGAAACCATGTAACACTAAATTTGAGTTACTTTAAGCCACTACATTTATGGTAATCTGTTAAACCACCATAGAAAAGTACTTATGTCATAGCATTGCTATGAAGACTAAATGAGGGTAATATTTAAATCTATGTAAGTGTCTGTTAAATGAAAAATGAAAATCTGCCCATCATTCAAAAAACTAAAGCTGGAAAGGGTCTACTTCTGCAAACTCATGTGGAGTAGGGAGCAATATTGGGAAAATTTCCTCAAAACTCAATCATTATTTCCATACTTAGACTATGGATTTGTAATTACATACTTTACTTCTTTTAAATTAGAGTCCATTGTGACTACCTCCACAGAGCTAGACTATAATTTATTCTCCATTAATCTAACATATATAATATCTTCAAAAACTTCTTCAAATGTATTTCTTCTTCATCCAATACCCACTTAATAACAGTCCACTTGTCTTAAGATCTCTTCAAGCATAACAGCTCTATGAAACGGATGAGATTAAAAATATTTAAATTAATCAAATATATGCAACCAAGATGAATCACTTTTTCATGAATTAGCCTCAATTTCTGTAGGATGATGCAAATGGAGCTTCAGTTCTTTTAAAAATTCATTTAGGCTCTTTTTTGCCCTCCCATTATACTTAGAATGAAACATCTGTAGTGGTTTAGAAAACTTAAACTATTAAAATAATCGACATTTTAGCGCTGATCTCAAGCTGTTCCATGAACAGTGAATCACCAAAGTTGCCAATTTTACACTATGAAATAAAAACGTTTTATACAATCAAAGTTTATGTTCCTGGTGGCATCCAATTTATTGTTTTATTTAGAAAGAGTCATTTAATGTCCAGCTGTTGTATGCGAGGTGCATTTTGAAGTAAATTGTCACTTAGATATTGATTTATTGTACATGCATTAAGAACGTTAAAACAAGTCAACTATTTTCTTCTTTAAAGCGGTTGTTATAGAATCATGTGGAAGGCTTGCACTCATTTTCACTGCTTTATCATAGAAAATGAAAATTTTTACCCAGTGACAAAAGAATTAGCTCACAAAGACTCATTATATTTGTCCATTCTAAATGATATTGGGAAATAATCCATGTATCCAATAAAAGAATTTTTATTCCACTCAATTGTATAGGTTTAGAACATGTTCTACTTCATATCTTATATTGCGTAATATAACTTTTGTTGTCCAGGTTGTAGCTGCCAATATCTGTGTTTCATCTGCCTGTGATGTGGGTTTCCACAAGAAGTGATTTTTCATCCTGTGGGTGGTTGAGTGCAAAGGAGGGCTCTCCCAAGCAGAAATCCAACCCCTGCTTGAATAACGATTCTTCTATATACAGAGGTTGCCCAAAAAATGTATACACATTTTAAGAAAGGAAAAAGCTGTACCAAAATTGTAATAGTCAATATAATACCGATAACAAAAGATAAATAAAAGTCATGTGTATACAATTTTTTGCCTCTCCAGAGTTTTCAAGTGAGGAGCGCTTGGTAAGCAACATCCGGGAAAGGGTCTCTCATCTTTAACACGTCACAAAAACTGCTGAGATGCATATTGTGAAAAATCTGTTGGACACTCCGATCCCTCTCTCCATGCTAAGTGAGGGTACGGTGTTCTTTTACCACAAATTCCAAGGCTTCATTATTAGTGATTGGTATTCAATGCTCCCAGCTTATCTATAAATTAGAGTTGCAGTCAATTCTTAGGATGCTAATATACGGTAGTGGGGTGCATGTCTCCAGCACTTATAGAACTCAACCTGCTTTTCCCCAGCCTAGTAAATCTCTTTTTGTTCAAAGGTAGAAACGTTTCTGAGCCTCACGCCTGCCCATGGCTGCATATATCCTCCCCTAACAAAAGCCTTTGGCTTTTTCTCCAGGTAACTTACAGACGTGTGTGTTACCAACTTAAAATAACTCTCTATTTTTGAAGTGATTATAAATTTACAGAAAAGTTTTGAAAATAATCATTTCTCTACACCTTTAACCCAGTGTCCCCTACTGTTTATACATATTATAGTACCTTAGTACATTTGTCAAATATAAGCAACCAACATTTGTTTACTATTGTTCATCTCCAGACTTTATGCAGGTTTCCTCAATTTTTCCACTAATATCCTTTTTCTATTCCAGGATACCACCTTGCGTTCATTTGGTTTGAGGTAAGAAACAAAACAAACAAACAAAAAATCAAGGTCCTCTAGAGGCCTCAGAAGTCCAGATTTTTTAAAGAAAAGCTTTTAGAGGCGGGCAAGGTAAGGTTATCTCTCATTTCCCTCAATCTTCCACAGCAGCAGGATGAAAATAAATATTTCAGTAAATTATCCTGCCACACTAGTTTACAAAGCCCTTTCTCATATGGTAGTACATTTTAACCATAAACATATTTTTATAGAGAGAACTGACTGTCATAACAGGGATGGGATTTTTCCACATCCAGTAAATATAGCTTTGACATTCAGACCCAATTTTATTGGCTATAATCCTGGGAATCTTTCCACAATATCATGTTGTTTCCCATCTCTTCTCTGAGGCAGTAGAGGCTCATATAACTCAGGCAATCTTGTAATGAAACAACATTATTACAAGACAATGGAGTGAAAAGATGAGGCATGATATAAATTAGCTGGGTCTTGCATATGTATGAGTGCATATTAGGTCATATATGATAGGGACAAAAATCATTTTTTCATGTGGAAATTTGCTTATCAGTGACATTAGGATTGATGGGGAAAAGTACAAGTAGGACTGTCTTTGGGGGTACCTAAATTCTGCTTCCTAATTGCTTGCTCCAAAGGGAATCCATGATGTCTTTGTGGAATTATATAATTGAGAGGGTTTAAATAATTTGTGGAAGTATACCTCTCTGGTCATAGAAATATGTTTCAGCTAACCATAGCAATATAGATTAGTTCATTAGAAAATAAGAATTCAGAGGCGGGGGCCGGCCAGGTGGCGCGATGGTTAAGAACTGGCTTGGGATGCCAGAGGGCCCCGGTTCGGATCCCACATATGAGGGCCAGTGACACTGCCCTCTACAGCTGAGATGCTGAACAACAGCTCAACCCAGAGCTGGGCTGCCCTGAGGCGACGGCGACGGCGTAGGCTGCAGCCCCTGTGGCAGTGGGGTGCCATGGGCTACCGTATGTAGTCAGCAGCCAGCGTGAGCGGCCAGCAGCCGCAGTGAGCGGCCGTCCAGAAGCCAGCGACTGATCTGCCTCGCCCAGGAAGAGCGCAATGATGGTGCCAACTTGGGCCAGTGAAGCAACGTCCTCCACAACTAGACTGAAGAACAAAACGACAGCAACTAGTCTGTTCCCCTTCCCCCCAATTCCCCAGCACTGTTCCCATCCCCCCAATTCCCCAATAAAAATCTTAAAAAAAAAAAAAAGAATTCAGGGGCGGCCAGGTGGCTCAGTTGGTTAGAGTGCATGCTCTGAACAACAGGGTTGCTGGTTCGATTCCCACATGGGCCAGTGAGCTGCACCCTCCGCAACTAGACTGAAAGACAACAACTTGACTGGGAGCTGATGGGTCATATGAAAAACACACTGTTGCCCAATAAAAGTTAAAAAAAAAAGAAGAAAGAAAAGAAGAGAAGAATTCAGTGGTAAACTTCAAAAGTGGGAGCATGATTATTTTTATCCCAGAATCTGTCTACTTCCAAGGGCCCAATGCATTAGAAGTCCACAAATATTAAACCTGTTGAGGAATCCCAATTCTGTTAAATCATGGAAAATCCACACCAGAAATGACTTAAACTCATTTCTTTTCTAAGGAAAGGGAAGGTTCCACGTATAGTGACTATTTTACATTCTGTTTCATAACTGGGAGTTGGTCAAATTTTAGAAGTATCTGGAACTACAAGTAAAAATATTTTTTCTCTCTTTTGAAACCTCTTCTAACACACCAGTTTTTCTTTATAAATAGATTGCCACTGTGGGAAAAAAAGTATTCAAAGGAATATTCCACAGAAACATATTCTTTGTTTAATGATCCAAAATGTCCATGAATAATTTTGCATTTTTCCTATCCTTGCTGAGAGGAAACAAGTATAGTGGTTTATTATCTTAATTTAAAACAAAACAACAAAAAATGTTTCTTTACCGATAGGAAAAATCTACTCTCTTCTCTTACCCAGACTGATAAGTCCCACACTAAATTGTGCAATACGTCCCCATCTTCATTATGTAGCCTTTGTGGATTGATCAGAAAACATTTTGCTGTCTCTGTCTGATCTCCCACACACTTCCTGCCAATTATATTCTTTCTAGCCTCACCTCTCGAAACTACTTGGTCTCGACAAATCAAATATTAGTTTGTCCCTTTATGTATAATTCAGTTTTTCTATCTGTGTGCTGTTATGTTTGTGTGTGCTTTCTCTCCACCTACTGAATGTTAGGAAAGGTTTCACAAATTATCTCTAGGAAAGAAAGAGATGCGAGAAATCTCATGTACCAAAGCAAAGTCAGAATTCTTATTACGTTTTCTATTCTCATCCCTGAGGAGAGAAATTTCAATATATTTCCTAGCATAATTCTATGCACATTGGGTGGGCTGTTTCTGTCGTCTTCTGCACTTTCTCCCTCTTCTAAACAGGATTTAGAACACATCTACTCTGTCACATGAGTATATTATATTCCTACAAATTCATTATACTCCTGCAAATTAAACTGCATTATAGAAATGAATTGAAACAACTAAGTAGTAAATGAATGGATGGAAAAGGATGAACAGTTTTGCTACATTACCTGTCCCTCATTCTGACTGTGACCAGTAGTTACTTGATTAATGGAAGGTTGGTTGAAACAGCATTTAATTTTTTTTAAGAATATGTACGTAAACATTTTTAAAATAAAACATATAAATGCACATTAATCTCCCAAACTTTTTATGTAAGCTATGGGCTTTTTTCAATATGTGATTAAGTCTCAAGCCTTTATTGCACAAATCACAGCCATGATGCAAAGACTACCATTTTCGGTTTCTGCTTCTTTAAAGGAAACCTAGAGACTTGTGTAGCGAGGTCAATAAAATACTGGCGTGGTATTGCAATTTTCGCAATATTGGGTATTTTCTCCTCCCAAATCGAATTTGACAGCAATTTGTTTTTTCAGTAACTCGATTAAATAGTCTTTTCAAGATATTCACCGTGTTTTTAATAGATTTTTAAAATTCATGTTTCATCAATGTACATAAGTTTTCATGAAATTGGGTAATTGTAATGCTACATAGAAGTGGTATAATCTGGTTCAGAAACGCACAGATACCTGGTGGAAAGCATATAACTGGCCTGTTGCAAACAGGTGTGCAGAGTGACCTGAGAGTGCCTTAGGCACTAGTCAGTATTTTGAAGAGAAGAGAGGATAACCGTAGATTCATCGGATGAGGAAGTTCAGTGAGCTCACCAGCTGTTAGGACCGCCCAAAGTGAGAAAAAATGGGGGAAGGCAGTAGGTAAAAAGAAGACATTTCTTTGACAAATGAGAAAGGGATCGTTTTATTCAAATATATGCATAAATTTTTGTTACTTTGTATTTCTAAAAGTATCCAATCAAGTGTTATCCCAAAATACCTGCTCTCAGACATGTACTCCTTTCCTAAGAAATAACGTCCCTGATGGGTTCATTTTCTAAGTTGAACTTGAATTAATTACCTTAAGCAATTTCCCAAATGCACCTAAAATACCTTTTTTGCAAAGATGTTATTGAACTTACACTATGTACCTAGAGTTAAAAATAGAAAATTGACAGCTTAACTTTCTCCCCTGCTTTTTCCTTCATGTGTCTTCTGAACTCCAGATATAGAAATAATGAAACGAATAACGCTTGGTTCAACAAAAGGTGAAGATATGTTGAATGAAATCTTTCAAAAGCTTCTTCTTTAGGGTGAGAGTTATACTTTCATTCTGCCCGCCTAATAGCATAATACTTAGGAATTCTTATCAGAATTAAAGACTCCTGAAATTTTCCCATCATTAAAATACACCTTTAAGACTCCCCATCAGTCAACTTATCATACAGTGTACTAAAAATACACCAATAGAAATTATATTCAATGAGATGCTCTCATGCTAGGAGTCCCTATTTTTAGCAAGCAGGTGACTGTTTTGAAATTAAAGATTGCTTCTATTACATAAAATGTTCGTGCTTGAAAATACGCAGTTCTTTTTAAATGTCATCAATCTTTTCAGAGTGTGCAGCCCCAGAGGCATTCTCCCTACTACCAGGAACTAGGAAAGGTCAACTTTCTTTTGAGGGACCACGATGCGAGATCACACACATCAGGAAACGACATTCGTTTTTACCTGGATTATATACCAGCATGCTGCTCATTCTAAATGGCCAAAGTAACAATATCTAGTTCTGCTTTCAGCTAAAACTAGTTTTCTATCTTATAGCTGTAGGCTGCTGTCACTCTCTCTCTCTCTCTCTCTCTCTGTTCTCCTTACCATGGTCATGAGAGACATTTCAAAAGAACATTATTTTATGTATTTATTTTTCCTGGAGGTATATTTTGTCTTTGCAATGTCATTGGAAGTCCTTAAAGCATATACTGTTGCATTTGTAAAATAGGAAGACAAGGTCCAGCCAACAGATGTCATGTGCTTTCATTCTCATTTACCTTTAATCCCTCTGAACCTGAGAAGAGATTTGCCGCATGCTGATAACCACCTTATTCCTAAGTAACTGATTTGGAAGCCTGTATACTGAACAGTGCATTCATTCTCATCAAAACACATCTGTGTAACATATTTTTAAATGAAGGCAGCTTTTCCCCTACAAAATACAGTTTCTGTTCTGTTGTGTTATCACCACAGCTGCATAAGTCTTGAAATAGTCAGATGGCTTAAATCTCTGCGAGTGTGCCTAAACAGCATGAAGTGCTTTTCTATCGGCCAAAAAAAATCTGATGGCTATGTTTGTGTGTTCGTGTGTGTGTGTGTGTGTGTGTGTGTGTGTGTTTACACACCTACTTTTTCTTTGCGGTAGATATCTAATGTTTCACTATTCAGAGCCCCAGATATATTTCCTGAAACTATTTCCTAAAAGCCAGTAGCTTAAATCTTCCCTGAGACACACTAGCACAACATTATTAAGAAAACAAAGTTTCTACCACCTGTACCCTCTGCGGTCTGACTGATAATTGCAGCTACTCATCTTATTTTTGGCGACCTTGGATTTCAAACAATTTGCACTTACTTAACTGTGGGAGGTAATTGGTAGGTTTGATTACTGTTAACAGTCACGACTAACTGAGAAACCCAAACTGTGCTGGTTTGTCAAATATGTTAACCTGACATTCATTTGACCTAATATTGGATCTATTTTTCTGTAAGCAAATGCTTATGGGGGACTTAGAATAAAATGAGAGAATAAGGTCTCAAAACATTCCTTGGTTTTAAGAAGGTTAATTGGTAAATATTAAATATGAAAAATGTTTATAATGGAACATGAGCACATAAAGTACATAAATACATAAAATATAATAATTATAAACACCACACATACATTAGTGCTACCTGAGTCAAGAGATAAAAAAAATATTGGCAGGACCCAGACACCCAAAACATACAGACGGTGCCAAAAAATGCATACACATTTTAAGAAAGGAAAAAAACTCTATGAAAATTACAATGATGGGGCCGGCCACGTGGCTCAGTTGGTGAAGAGTGTGAGCTCTGAGCAACAGTGTTGCCGATTGGATTCCAACATGGGCCAGTGAGCTGCACCTGAGCTGAGATCCCACTGAGATGGTGAGAGCATGTGCTCTTAGCAGCAAGGTTGCCGGTTCGACTCCCGCATGGGATGGTGGGCTGCGTCCAACCGCAACTAAGATTGAACAGGCACCTTGAGCGGAGTGGCCACCGGATGGCAACCGGACTTGGCGCTGAGCCAGCTGCGCCCTCTGTAACTAAGATTGAAGGACAATAACTTGGCTGTTCCCCTTCCCCTAATTCCCCCCAAAAAAAAGCACTTTAAAAAAATTACACTGATGGTAAAACCACTTTGAACACCTCTTGTAATTGCAGAAGCCAAACGTGACAAGTATTCATCTTTTTGTTATTGGACTATATCGAGCATTACAATTTTATTACAATTTTTTCCTTTCTTAAAATGTGTATACATTTTTCTTGGTAACCTCTGTATATCCCTTCCATATCTCAAAATGTGTTCATCCCTAAAATATATATATATATATATATATATATATATATATATATATATATATATTAGTTCATATTAGTTTTGAACTTTGTATAAATAAAACTATTGGAGTTTTACTATAAAAAATTTAAGTGGCTTACTTTTTTTTCATTTAACACAATGCTGGGAAGATCCATCATGCTATTTTAAGTAGCTCTAGATCATTTCTTTGTATTGCTATCTAGTATTCCATTATATAAATACACCCAGTCCAATCTACTGTTTGTGCACATTTGGGTTGCTTTGCAGTTTGCAACTATTAAAAATAATACTGATATAAACACTCTTGTACATGTATCCTGATGTATATATATGTATTATGCAAGTCCTGTGCCTAAGAGTGGAATTTTTGGTTACAGTGTGTGTGTAAATTCCATTTTAAGAAATAATGCTAAATAATCTTCAAGAGCATTTGTAGCAATTTAACTTCCTACCAACAGTGTATGAGATTTCCTTTTGCTCCATATCCTGGATGACTTTGATATCATCATTTTAACTTGTTAAGCCAATGCAAATGTGTTTTAATTGCAATTTCTCTGCTTATTAATGAAGTGAAGAATCAATACCTGTATTTGTGGCTTTCTTGGCTTTCTTTTTTTTTCTTTTTTTTTAATTAAATTATTTTTTATTATGAAATACACATTTTTTAGAATTAGTGTCAGCTGTACAACACAGTGCAATAGTTATAATTTTTACCCCTCGAAGTGACAATCCCCCTTGGCTTTCTTTGTTTGTATCATGTGCACTCAAAATTTTTAGCCATGGTTTATATTGGATTGTATTTTGATTGCTGAATTGTGTATTTTCTTTATCTGTTCTGCATAAGAGGTCTTTGTTGATTATATGATTGGCAAGTATTTCATTCCCTTTTTTTCATATTAATCTGTATGGTATGTATTGATAAATGTAAGATCTTTTCAGTGTAGACATCTTCTTTTGCCTTTTTCTTTATTCTTGAGTCCTATTACAGAAACTACTCAATAGTCATGAATATCATTGTTTATTTTCTTCTTAAAGCTTTTTAATTCTGACTTTTACATTTAGGTGTACAACTTAAGTGGGTTTGATATTTACGTATTGAGTGAAGAAGGGGTATAATCTGACATTTTTCCAAATAAGTATCTAACCATCCCAGCTCAAGTCATTCAAACGAGCATCGTTTCTCATGGTTCTGCAATTAAAATTCAAATGTGCAAATATGCATTGGTATTTTCCTGGGCTATTTTATTCCATTGGTTTATCTCTGTGCACATGCCACATTGTCTAACTTATTGCAGGGTTTTAATAAATCTTATATCCAGTAAAACAAATCATCCTACCTTGTCCCTACCTTGTTTTTCTTCTTGAAGGGTATCTTGACTATATTAGTGGACCTTTGAATTCCAATATAAATCTTATAATTATGTTCTCTGGAAAAACGTGGGAGACCCTATACATTAATTTGAAAAGATTGACATCTTAATATTGAGTTTTCACAATGTGTATTTTTCCTCTCCATTGATTGAGACCTTCTTTAATTTCACTCCATTAAGTTTCAATACATTACCCTTAAAGGTTTTACACCTTTTTAAAATTTAACAATATCATGTTTATAAAATTATAAATTTTAAATCTTTATTTTTTTACTGTTATCAATTTTTTATATTAAAGATTTTGTTTTCTAGAGCAGTTTCAGATTTAAAACAAAATTAAGAGGGAAGTACAGAGTTTCTCCATATACAATCTGCACACATACATAGTATCCTCCATTATCAAAATCACTCACCAAATGGTATGTTTTTACCAAAGATGAACCAACAGTGAGCGACACATCATAATCACTCCAAGTTCATAGTTTATGTACGGTTTACTCTTGGTGTTGGACATTCTGTGAGTTTGGACAAAAGCATAATGATGTGTGTCCATCATTGTAATATCATACAAAGTATTTCACTGCCCTAAAATTCTTCTGTGCTCTGTCTATTCATCCCCCTCGCTTAGCAACCACTGATCTATTTACTGTCTCCATACATCTGCCTTTTCTAGAATGTCATCTAGTTGGACTCATACAGTATATAGTTTTCAGATTGGTTTCTTTCAGTTAGTCATAGGCATATGAGGTTGTTCCATGTTTCATTGCTTGATGGCTTTTGCTCTTTTTGAAGCTCTGAAATAAGATCCCATTGTCTGGATGTATCAAAATGCGTTTATCCATTCACTTACTGAAGGACATCTTGTTTGCTATCAAGTTGGAGCAATTATGAATGAAATTGCTATTGCCATTTGCAGGATTTAGTGTGGAAGTAAGATTTCAACGCGTTTGAGTCAATACCAAAGAGTGTGATTGCTCTATGTTATAGTAAGACTATACTTCACTTTGTAAGAAACCTCCAAACTATCTTACAAGGCGCTGTACCGTTTTGTATTCCGACCAGCAATGAATGAGATTTCTTTTTGCTCCACATCCTGGCCAGCATTTAGTGTTGTCAGTGTTTCAGATTTTGGCCATTCTAATAGGTGTGTAGTGGTATCTCATTTTGTTTTAATTTGCATTTCCCTGATAACATACAAGGTGTGATAAAAAATTACAGTGAATGTTTACATTAAAAAATTTATTACAGTATAAGATACATTGCCACTAGTCTCCCTCAAAATACTCCCCATTGCTTCAAACACACTTATCCCATAGTTCTTGCCACTTTCTGAAGCAGCTCTGGAAGTCCTCTTTTGTGAGTGTCTTTAAGTTATGCTGTCGTCCTGAATATTTTGACTTTGGGGAAGAGCCAGAAGTCGCACGGTGCCAGATCCAGTGAATAAGGTAGATGAGGACACACCGTAATGTTTTTATTTGACAGAAACTGCCATACCAGAAGCGATGTGTAATGTGGAGTGTTGTCATGATGGAGGATGAAGTAAAGACACGAAAGAGGACTTCCAAAGCTGCTTCAGAAAGTGGCAAGAACGATGGGATAAGTGTGTTCAAAGCGAGGGGGAGTATTTTGATGGAGATTACTGGCAATGTGTCTTTTACTGTAATATTTTTATTTAAACATTCACTGCATCTTTTGATCAGACCTCATGTGATGTGGAATATCTTTTCATATGCCTATTTGCCATCTGTATGTCTTCTTTGGTGTAGATGTTGGGCTCAGAGTGATTTCAATTTGAAGACTGGTTCTGCCATTCTATTGCTATGTGGTTTGGTGTAATTTAGAGAATCCCAATTGCTTTACCTGCAAAAGGAGAATAATACCATCTATCTCTTAGACTTGTTGTGGTGATTCTAAAATGTATCAATATGCCTAAGATAGTGCCTGACATATTGAAAGTGAGGGTAGCACTAATAAAAGTATTAGCATTAGTAGTGGCACTAGCATTCATAATGTTGCCAAATGATCTTAATCATGGTTCTTAACTATAATCTCTAGAAATGTAAGATCTAATGTATTCCCTTGATACAGAAATTACATTTAATAGCTTTAAAATTCCTACCTCTCAGTGTGGCTTCTCTTAAAATACAGAAATTATTAATAACTTCCTTAATCAACTTAAACTGTATTCATAGGTAGACAAAGATAAGGTTTGAATTTGGCCATGTCTGTGGCTTAAATTTTAAAATATCTCTGCTATTTAGGCTTAATTCATACTTTAGATTCATCCAGAAAGCATCAGATAAAATATGAGGGGAAAAAAGTAAATGTTGTTTGTTTGTTTTTTAACAACATCCAGTATGAAACCATTCACAGAAACCAATTAGTAATATTGGCAAAGGTAAAAAAAATGAACTGCTAATGGTAAACTAATAATACTAGGACATGTGCTTAAAAATAATTAGGATACATGATTGTTTAGTAGCTACAAGCTTCTACAAACATCAGCTCTTTTAACCTAAATTAGTAGTGATTTTTAACTCCAAATATGTTTGGCTATGACCTTAACCTTTATGGTACCTGATCTGAAAAGAACAGTTAGACTTTATATTTAAGGTAGTGTATAACTCTTTTCTAGAGTTTTCTTATTGAAATGACAGAAATAATAGCTGAAGTTATCAATCTAAATTCCCTTATAACTCTAATATCTTCCTTATGGTGTATGATTTACAAGGTAGTTTCTGGATAAAGAGGTTATAGTTCACCATTGCCACATTAAATATAATAACTTACGAGGTTTAAGCTAAAATTGTGTAGCTCGTTTGATTAGGATATATTTATCACGGAAATCTACATTTGTCAGTCTATTACTCTGAAACATTTTCAGTCACTCATTTTGCAATTCCATACTCAGAATCTGAAATATCCTTCATATACCACACCATGAACTTCATGTGACGCCCTTTGATATCCCTACTAAATTTTCATGAAGGATACAGAGCAAGACAGCACGAGAAACAGTATGTCTACATAAATCTTGAATGGAGTTGGGAGGTGAGGGCAATGAAACAGTGACCTGGAGTAGAATTTTATAAATTACATCTCCTATATAACACTGACTTATAGTTGCATATTATATTAGCATGAAGCCTAAAATTATTACTGGAGTATTGATTTCTATTCAATTGAGATGACTTAGAAAGACTGATACCTAAAAAAAATAGTTTGGCTGAAAATCTCTTGGCTAACTGTGGGCATTTGTTTTAAGGTGCAATAAATACTGATATATATATATATTTTTAAGTTTGCACACATGATTTAAAGCTATTACTTGACTTGTGTCTCCTGTGATTGTTTTTAGTTTGGGGAAGTTTGCAAGAGCAATAGGGATCCAGGATCTTTTCTTCCTTCTTAAAATTTCCATAACTCCCAATTAAATATTAATGAAAGAATTTTGAAAGGAAACTCAATTTTTTAATCTGTTGGTGCCTAACACAGTGTATTATATTTGATAAGTACAGAAGAACTGTTTCCTAAATTGATTTAAGACTAAGGCAGCCTCTACTCTGACTGGTCTTTGCCTTTGAAAATTAAGTTCTTAAGCCAGACCATTACTCTGTCTTATGACTGACTGTGCTCTATCTTGGCATTATGTACACTGTCTCTCTGGGGCCACAGGCATTATTATGTAGTGAATTCTAACTACAGAGTTATAGCTGGTATCCCCATGGACAAAGCAAGTACTGGAACCCGCAGCAAATTAGTTATTTTTAAAAAACTAAACAATCCTAAAAAGGCATCTTCAATTTCACGTGAAGTTTTCTTCAGCGTATATACCTTGGTACATTTGTATAAAATGTACCCATTCAACATAGTAATCTAATACTGAAAAATAAAGGAGGTACCTTATTAAACCCTGCCAATAGTTGAATACTAAACAAGGCATTTTAGTAGCTAACATATTCAATTTCAAGGACCATATTAAAATAATTAACATACATAATTTAAATATTTATAGCTGATGTTCCACATACTTCACAAAATTAAAACTACAATATGAAAAGAAATCAATGAAACCTAAAATAAAAATATAAATAAGGAAAGCTATTCATTACTCTGGACTGAAATTAGTTAGATCTTGGCCTAACCTGTACTATTTCTGTGATAAAGTAAGTATTCATTAGAGCATTTTTAGTTAGGATTATTTTCATCATCATCAATCAATCTGATGTCTTCTCAACTGTTTCACTTAAAATATCTACTACAGTTTAAGAAAGAGAAAAAACATATCTGTGCATGTCTAAGTGTACAAATTGGCTTCTGTAAAATATCTTTAAATTTTCTATTTTTAATGTAAATAAACATAATGGTTTATTTGATGTATTTCATTATCCTTGAGTTATTTCATACTAAGATTAAAGTCTATTACCTTCACTACCTACTTACGTGTTTATTACCAAGTCTAAGTTTAAAAGTTTGAGATTTTAAAAATATTTTTAGTGATTCATTAATAATTCACAAAGAAGATACAAATTTTATGAATTAACAGTTAACCACAAAAAATACACCTAGCAAATCGACAAAAGTAGATGTAAATATAAGAGCCAAAGCTTTGGGTCAATCTAATTTCAAGGGTCTATTGTACTGACACTTAGGCATGGAGTACACAAAGATTCTGCTGCTTAAGAAAGTAAAATACAAATATTAATCCTTCAGGATACCATATAAGCTTGGTAAGGGTGAGGCAGACTGTTGTAAAAACATAGTCCCAAAGAGGAGCATTGGTGAGAAATTATTTCCTCTGTCATTCCAGAGTTGGGGGAATAATACAAAACCCAACAATATAGTTTGAGAATTTTAATGTGAGGAAAAAAGGAAATAAATAAAATTTAAATAAAACTGGGTTACATTTCAAAAAGCTCATGGATACAATGAAGCCATGAATTTTATTTTTTTGTTGTCATAGGGAAGGACAGCCCATTCTTTCTGGGCAGAGATAGGCTGGTATAAAAAAAAAGTGCATGAAATTTGAAACTGAATATATGTAGGTCCTACCTACAGGTTTACAACTTACTAGCTGTGAAACATCAGATATCTTAACTTGACACCTATGAATTTCAGGCCCTGTATATGTAAAATGAAAATATCTTATTAATATGATTATGTAAGCTAAAGCATGAAAATAACCTAGCACAGTGTTTAGCACACAGTTGGAATATAACAAGGTGGTAATTTCCTTTATCCCTTTCCCCTTTTCTATGCATGGTCCAGTGTTAAATGGTTCATGCAACAGACCTTGAGATGATCTCTTAAATCCTGCCAGACTTTAAGTATCTCCTACAAAATACGCAGCCTTCCTGGAAAATATAATAGACTTTGTCTTTATGTGTTTTCATGATCTTTTATGATTATTGGTTTTGCAAGCATCTTTATATATGCAGTCTTCTCAATTTTCTCCTCAGGGGCATGACTGCAGCCATATTTTTCATGCTAGACTAACCATTCCTGACCCCAGTATGTCATAGAATTCAATTGTAAAAAAGAACACAGCAAACTTTTTGAAGCCCTCAAATACATCACAAGCATTGAGGAACAAGCCATCTATCTTTAGGAGATGCTGTTCTTCAAACAGGAATTTGATAAAAACACAGCACAATCATTAGTCATTATGCACGTCAGCGATGGAGAGAAAAACTTATTACACAATTTCTAAAATGAATGGAGTTATCTCGAACACATATTTTTGGCCTATTAAGCTAATAATAAATAATCTGTGTGTTCTAGTAATTAGAATTGCTTTGAGACCACACAATGGCTTTTCTCTTTTTCATTTTGAGTAAATCACTATTATGCATCATCTTCTTTGTATGCTCTCAAATGAAACTCACTCAAACTAAAACTATCCTTATTTTTTTCCCAAAAAAATGTTCTTTAAACAATACTAGACAATGATGAAAGTACAGTGATATGTGTAAGAGAATCCTTAAATATACAGAGGGTGCCAAAAATGTGTATACACATTTTAAGAAAGGAAAACTGTATTAAAATTGTAATACTCAATATATACCAATAACAAAAGATGAATACTAGTCACGTCTGACTTCTGCAATTATGGGAGGTGCTCAAAATGGTTACCATAAGCGTAATTTTAATACAGTTTTTTCGTTTCTTAAAATGTGTATACATTTTTTGCCACTCTCTGTACTTTATTAAGGACTCATTGGTAACTAAATGTTCCATCTATTCTTGAGAAGAACCACAGTAACCAAAACCTCATTATGGTTTATTATCTCTACTAATATAAAATTGATAACAATAGCACCTTACATTTAAATAGCACTTAATAGTCTATAAAACTTTTTATGTATCTGATGCCACTGGAACACCATTAGTATAGGTAAAGAAATGTGAAATATGAAGTAATATACATATTAAATTAGATGAGCACACAACCTTAAGATAGCTCACTACTGCTTTCAAAATAAAGTCCAAATGTCTTGTCATTGTATGTAATACCTTTTACAGTCTGATGGCAATCTCCCTTTGGGTGCTTCTCCTCCATTGCAGCTCTCCACATAATATTTTTCCAGCCTCAAAAGACAATTACGGGCCGGCCGAGTGGCGTGATGGTTAAGAACTCGCTTGGGATGCCAGAGGGCCCCGGTTCGGATCCCACATATGAGGGCCAGTGACACTGCCCTCTACAGCTAAGATGCTGAACAACAGCTCAACCTGGAGCTGGGCTGCCGTGAGTCGCTGGCGACGGCGTAGGCTGCAGTCCCTGTGGCAGTGGGTTGCCATGGGCTACCGTGTGTAGCCAGCAGCCAGCGTGAGCGGCCAGCAGCCAGCGTGAGCGGCCAGCCGCCGCAGTGAGCGGCCGTCCAGAAGCCAGCGACTGATCTGCCTCTCCAGGGAAGAGCGCAATGATGGTGCCAACTTGGGCCAGTGAAGCAACGTCCTCCCACAACTAGACTGAAGAACAAAAAACGACAGCAACTTGTCTGTTCCCCTTCCCCAATCCCCCAGCACTGTTCCCATCCCCCCAATTCCCCAATAAAAAAAAAAAAAGACAATTACATTACACTACAAGAACCATATACTTTCTGGCGTTTGTACTGTTCCATATGCCCTTTCTTCAAGTTCATAGTCCAGTACAGTAAGTCCTCAACTAATGTCATTATTAGGTTCTGCAACTTTAAGTGAAACAACATAATACAGAAAGCAATTTTCGCACAGGTTAATTGACTACACAAGAGTTAAGTTCCTAGGGCATCTCATCAATTATAAGGACAGTATTAGAGGATGTGTGTTGTACTTTGTTGTAGCAGCTCTTACAGCCCCTAGCATGATAGAACATGTCTCTCTGGCCAGTATTGTTGCAATATGTTTTTAAATGGTCTCCCTGCTCCCTATTTTATCCCTATCCTGCAGTAACCACAGCAGTCTTTTAAAAAATTGATATGCCATCTTTTGCCATGTATAGTGTGCACTTTTTTGCCTAAATTTGTGAGGAAAAAATAAGGATGTATATTATACATGGCTAGTATTAACTCCATAGCTATATAAATGTTTTTAATTCTTTCATTTATGTTTATGAGTTAAAAGTGTAACTCTAAAAATCAATAACGATATCCATATGCAAAATAATAACCTGGAAGGGGATATAATCAGTTTTGTTGAACTTACGACGAACTTGCAGTGATGAAGAGTTCTTGGCCATCTATGATGCATAAATATCAAAAATTTGTTACGGGTACATAAAATTTCTTGTACCTTGTATCTGTTCTTGTGTTTTGTAATTATTGGTACATAAAATTTCTTGTACCATAATATGTTCAAAAATAAATGCTAAAATTCCTTTATAATACAAAAAACAAGTACCTAAATATTAACTAATAAAAATTTGAATCTAGAAATGAAAATGAAACATTTTTTTCCCTGAAAGTTTGGGCCAAAACGTGGGTGCGCATTATACATGCGAGTTCAAAATACAGCATTCATGTTACGCCCCCCCTTTTAGAAACCTCCAATAATCTCAAATCTTTTAATTCTCTTTAGCACTCTCTGCATTTCAGCATACTTGCCCTCTTTCCATTCCTCATAATCACTAAATTCTCCCCACCTCAAGAGCTCCATTTATATATGGACCCTACCAAAAAAAGATAAAAATTGTAGGAATCTGAGTCTCTAAGGACTTTAGAACCATCATATTAACGTTGACCTTAGTTGAGCCATTTATTTTTGTTGTCTCTTATTTGCACCTAATCAAAACTGACTCAGGATTGTCCCAGAATGGAGTCCATTAACTGAACTTTAACGGGACCTATTGTCAATGAACATTTTTTTCAGTCAAACTCAATCTCTGAGCCCTGCACAAAATGAGAGGGGTGGGGCTCGAATGGAGAGGGCGGGAAACACATCAGAGAACTTAACAAAAAAAAAGTCCAGTTGAGATGAGCCAGAACATTTAACAGAAATTCAGGATCTCAGAGACAGGTGAACAAGGTAGTAACCCAGGGTTCTGCACTGACAATCAAGGTGAAGAGAGGATATCTGGAGGAGATGGTAAAAACGTGGTCTACTTGCTGCTTCCACATCTCCCTTCAGCAACCAAAGGAGTCATTACTAACGGAGCTTGTTTTTGAGCTGAGCTCAGGCATGATCTCAGCCTTCTTCTCAACCTAGGACCATAGATGACCCTATTCCCAACTGATCATCATCGCCTTCAAGATGAAACCTCCTGAAATCCTTGTTCTCAGACACAGGAACACAATCAACTGGTGTGGATGAAATACTCAGGTTGGAGGAAAAGAGCCCTTCATTCCAGCAGCCAAGAGAGTGATAGCTTCTTCCTGTTTCCTATCTTTTGCCCTAATGCTACTACCGGCTTTCATGTCCCCAGTACCCTTTCTAATTTTGGCATATGCAGCTTCCTCTTTCTGTATTAGATGACCCCTTGTGGTTTCTTTCATGGCTACTGGATGATCAGGGCCAGGCCGCAAACCTATCCCACATTCCAGCCAGTGCCCATGTTTATCATCCAAGCCAACCTGCTGCTTCATTTCAACGTAACATTTTCATCAAGTCTTTCTTTGACTTTGAACCAGCATCTTTAGAATCAGAGATCTGACACTGGTACATGTCACGCCTGATGCTTCACCCTAGAATAAGATAACAGTCAAATACATCTAAGAATCTCTAGAAATAGCCTGTGGAATTTTTAATTATTTCACATTAAATCGTGACAGCATCGTGGTAAAATTAAAAAGATACATACTTACAGTAGGTAAAATTCTATGAAGGCCTCCATGATCTTCCCCTCCCAGTGTTACCCCATTATTTTTTTATATTATTACATTATAGTATATTAGTTTATATATTTATATTATTATATTACATTACATTACATTACATTAGTTGAGTTTATAGTATGTAGCAAGGGTGAAGAGATTTTCAGATATAACTAAGGACCCAAAATGGTTGTCTCTAAGTTAATCGAAAAGGAAATAATCCTGGCTGGGCCCAACTTAACAGTTGGAAGCCCTTTAAAGGAGGACCTAGGCCTTCCCTTCATGTTATGGGTGCTCTCCTGCTGGCCACACAGCACCACACCGCCATTAGTTCTACAGCTGAAAGGAAGTCAATTGTTCTAACATGTGAGCTTGGAAGAGAATCCTAAGCCTCAGATGAGACCCCAGCCCAAGCCAGCACCTTGGTTGCAAATCCTAAACAGAGTATCTAGCTACGTTGTGCCCACATGCCTGCTCCACGAATACTATGAAATGATAAATGAGTGTTGTATTAAGCCACACAGTTTGGGCTGATTTGCTAAGCTAAGAACACTATTCCTCAAGGAAAATGGGTGGTGTTCTTTTCCCAAAAGTAAATACACGTATGTATATATATCAGTAAAAATATATATTGATATATTGAGTGCTTACTATGTGTAGTGAGTCCAACAGTGACCCCCAAAATGTTATGTCTGTGTCCCAAACCCTAGAATCTGTGGATGTGCCCTTATTCAGGGAAAAAAAAAAAGTTCTTTGTAGATATCATCTAATGAAGGATCTTGAATGAGATCACCCTGAATTTAGGATGGACTCTAAATCCAATGACTGGTATCCTTATGAGACAGAGGAGGAAAATTTGAGGCAGAGAGACACAGGGAGTAGATGGCCATGGGGAGATGCAAGCAGAGATTGCAGTGATGAGCCCACTAGACAAAGAACACCTTGGGCCACCAGGAGCTTAAAGAGGCAGGGAAAGGGGCGGCCGGTTAGCTCAGGTGGTTAGAGCGCAGGGTCATAACACCAAGGCTGCTGGTTCAATCCCCGCATGGGCCAAGGAGCTATGCACTCCATAACTAGATTGAAACAACTACTTGACTTGAAGCTGAAGGGTCCTGGAAAAACACACTGTTCCCCAATTAAATTTAAAAAAAAAAAAACCAAAGAGGCAGCCTAGAACACTAATAGGCTATGTGTATAGCAATGGGGGCTGGTGAAAAGATCAATTGAATGCAGATTCTACCCTCCAAGAATTCATAATCTTATATGAACTCTATGACAGACATGAAAATAAAGTAAAATATACAATGGTCCATGCCAAAAGAGAGGTAGAGAAAATTCTGCCTCTTTTGTCAGCCTACCACCTGACATCCATGGTACATCAGTTCCATCTAGCATGTCCGCTATAAAAGTTTCAACATTTAATATGTTCTCATTTAAGAGTTCACATGTTCTATGTAAATTCAAAACTATATCAAGTTCTAACTATATGATTTTATATAAATCAGAGAAAGCAAATTCTCCTCTTTCAAGTATTAGGCACTTGGGAGCACCATTACGCAAAATGGTACAAAAATGGAAACTTGAAACCCTACACAATGATGACATAGTACATAAGACGAATACACATGTCCGATGTTTCATACATATAGGTAATGATACCAGTCCAACATTTACTGACCTTTGTACATTCAATCTTAGTTTTTACATCATTCAAAATTTTGCATTTGAAATGGTGCCATGGCATATTATTTCATCAGTTAGACTTAACAAGCCATTTGACGATTCATTTTTATTATCACAGCCGTCCACCATTTAAAATCAGTAAATTAATCTGCCCATAAAAACTGAATTCTCAAAATTAATATGACTGTGGTAACCAATAGGAAATAGAAAGCATATGCTTGGAGCTTTGTAAAACACACAGGTATCAGGATTAAAATAGAACTAGTTAGGAAAAAACCTAACATAATTATTGGTTGCCTCAGTGCATAGAAACCCATTTTATGATTGTATACTGTACAAAGGTGAACATTTGATTAAACCAGAAAATGTACATGTCTTAAACCTGTAATCAGCTCAATTGGCAGAGAAAAACAAAGTGTACATATCACAAGTCTGGCACGCACACACACACACAAACAGGTGATTCTAAATATACTCTTAGAGTCAAGCCACTAAATTCTTACCTTCCCTTTGTCATCAGTAAAATGATAACAACACAGAGTTCTTTGTTACCTCACAGAAATACTGTGAAAAGGAAACGAGACGATGTATATACAAGAGCTTTGTAAACTCTAAGTCATGATTACAGTTAATGATGAGAGATGAAGATGAACCTAATAAGGAAATCCATGAAAAACTCAACAATGTTCACACATTTACACCTGGAAAATTGTACTGGAACAGTAAACCAGTAGCAAATCTGACAGATTAATATCTCACAGCAAATATTTCCTCCTTCAATGTGAATTGAAGTCCTTCCGATCTACAGTAACATAGATCTTGGCAGGAAGTTGGGGAAGTCTCTGAAAATAGCCAAGGGCCAAAGGCATAATCCAGATAAAACTGGGCACTGTCATCCTCAGTTTAAAGCCTGTTTCAGCATGGTGACACATGGAAATGAAACTCAAATTGGACTCCGAAACTCCCTTAGGAGTGATGTACATCTTTATAGAAGATTTCATGAGGATACAATGAAGGGAATTAGCAGTGATCACACAGCCAAACTTCCTAAATTTTGTCTCACTCGTTCCATTATTCTAAATTCTAAATTCCATAGTCAACCAAGGCTACTCTGATCTCTTTCTCTCATCTCAAAACTCTGTTTACTCAGTCTTTCTGGATTTATTCCCCGCTTTGGTGTTTCACACTGCATCATCTTGCTTCCTGAACCGTTTACTCTTCTCAATCTGTGTCTACGTGTACATTTGATTTTGAACATTCTCGTGCCCTTCCCTAAGATTTTTCAACTTTGCATCGCAAAAAAATGATGCTGCTAAACACAAATAGGGGTAATTAGGAAGCACAAAGTTTCCTCCGCCTTAAAAGGAGAGTAAGTATGTATAACACTTTTACTATTTTACTGTATATATCCCCCCCTCTCCCCGACGCATACAGATTTCTTGTGAAGGTGATTTATCTGTGTCAACTTGAACTTCCTAAAATCCAATTGATGACCTAGAGGTCAGCAAAACAAGGCCTTGCAGCTGTAGATCACCAAGTTCATGCATTAAAGGACATTCGTTCCCCTCCCCGCCCAGGAGGAGACACCTGGTTCTCCTCTACAAGCTACATTTTACCATTTCAACAGTTAAGAAGCTAAATTACATATGCATATATGTGTAAAATGCTTCATATACTATATATGTTATAAATTATACCGGGGGTGCCAAAAAAATGTATACAAGTGGACACTTTGGGCAACATTGCTCAAGCAGTAGTTCACCATCATCAAAAATGTCTGGACGCTGATGGGAACCACTTTGAGCACCTCTTGTCATTGCAGAAGTCACACGTGACTTGTATTCACCTTTTGTTATCAGTACATATTAAATATTACAATTTTAACAGTTTTTCCCTTTCTTAAAATGGGTATACATTTTTTGGCACCCTCTGTATATTCAATTATACAATATATTATATAACACATACATATAAAGCTAACTAAAATGACATCTGGAACAAGAAATGACAAATAGATCAGGGATGAAATAAAACACTACAAAATAGGCTCCAGTCTATCTATAAATTCAGTATATCATAATGGTAACATTTCAAATCAGCAGGGAAGATGAATTTTAATTAAATTACCTTGAAACATTTTTGAAATACAATAAAGCTATTCTGTTTATTCATATTTAAGTTAATGTATTCCAGAGACTTAAGATAAAATATGAAATTATTAGAAGAGTTATTTCCCAAAATTCCACATACATATACAGTAATACCTTGGTTTGCGAGCGTAATTCGTTCCAGAAACAAACTACTTGTATTGCAAGACATCGCTCATTTACCACGTTAAAATGTAATAGATATGTTTGCTTGGCTTGCAGAACACTCACAAACCACGTTACTCGCAATCCAAGGTTTTACCGTATCTGGAATAGATGGCACGGAACCAAAAGAAAAACAATGACATTTTCAAACATAGAAAACACAGAAACAAATCAATGTTATGAAAGACATTGTAAACAAAGCTCCAGAGCAAGTTGTCAACCTGGAGAAAAGGCTCTATATTTAACAAGACTGATCCATCCCAACGTGATAAAGTTTCCATAACCC
Source organism: Hipposideros armiger (assembly GCF_001890085.2). NCBI lineage: Eukaryota > Metazoa > Chordata > Mammalia > Chiroptera > Hipposideridae > Hipposideros > Hipposideros armiger. The sequence goes on along the minus strand of NW_017731453.1, from coordinate 1,265,956 downwards.
TATAAAAAGGCAATACAAATGGCTGTGCTGGGTATCTTCTGTTTGCCCTCCCTTACCCCCTCCCTGCTCTTCTTATGGCTTTATATCCAATGATGTTCATTCATCCAGAGGGATGACATCCATTGACCCCATTGTCCCTTAGCTTCTGGTGGGATTTGGCCAATGGGATGCCCCGTAGGGGATGAGGGTGGGTGAAGAATGAGGGAGGGTTATTTTCCCCCCAGTTCTCTTCTTGAAAGGTTACTATGGGTTGGCTGTGTCTCTCTACCAAAGAACACAGCCACTATCAGGCACTCCTGATCAGCTACGCCAACCTTTCAGCCCTGGTGGGGATAAGCGCTCCCTGTCGTTACTACCCCTGGGCTGCTGTATTATCCCTTTTTGGTTTTCTTAAACCAGAGGTTCTCCAAGCGTTATCTCGAAGACGGCACTTTCCTTTGCCACAACAGATTGAATGCACAAGTAAATATACAGCTATAGTGTATTAAACCAGGCATTACAGAGAATTATAAAACTGTAAAATACCGGGACTCTTTTCACTATTTGTTTTGGAAAATACTAGTTATTTTTCATAAGTCATGTTTACATATGCATTAACATACGAGTTTATGAATGCTTTTTAAATGAAATGGGCATTATTAAAATACTTAATTTTAAGTCTCATGTTAAATTTACATAGACAGCCCACATGAATAAAAGCTCATTGAGGTCCTTACAATTTTTAAGAGTATAAAGAGTATAACCACAACTTAAAACACTGCATTCACATGTATAAATGAACCCTTATATTTAACCCTTTTAAATTTACTTTTATTGAGTATGTCATATGTGACTAGCCAGGACCCTGAGTGATACACTGGATATTCATGGAAGAGATACAATTTGGCAGTAAACCTCATTAATAATTAGAGAAAAATGGGTCCAGCCGAGTGGCTCAGTTGGTTAAGAGCTCAAGCTCTGAGCAACAGGGTCGCTGGTTCAATTCCCACATGGGCCCCCCAAGCTGAGCTGCCGGTGGGTGGCCGGATGGTGACTAGACTTGGGAGCCGAGCTAGCGGCACCCTCTCACAACTAAGATTGAAGGACAATGACTTGGCTGTTCCCCTTCCCCAATTCCCGAACACTGTTCCCTTTTCCCAATAAAATCTTGAAAAAACATAAAATAAAATAATTAGAGAAAAATAATACGGTGAAAGATCATTGTACGCTTCACAAATTTCCCCAAAAGATTTGGAACATCCAATTTTGTCTGCAAGTATAAGAAAGCAAGCATGTTCATATTTTTTTGGAATGGAAATTGGCACAAATTTTTGGAAGGCAATTTTTCAGTATCTCTTAAAAATGGAAATGTGAATATTTTATAACCCAACATTTCAAATTCTAGGAACCTATCCTTCAGAAATAAAATTTTGAGTACTTATAAATATCATTACAATAATACTACAGCACTGTTTGCAATAGCAAAAAATGAAAGTAAAAGTACAAGGAAAATATATGAATGTTCACCAATAGAAAATTAGATAAAACACTGCAAAATAATTAGATACCATGGAAGTGTTTAAAAATAAGCACAAGTTAGATCTTTATATACTTAGCCTAGAATTATAACTATGATATATTAAGGGAAAATCATAAGTTGCAGAATAATATTTATATATGTGTGCCTATATATCATATACGATGTGACATGTGCATACATGTATATCTTTCTGTGTAAGTATGAGAATATCTAGGAAAATAATTTCATAGATGGAGTAGAGGTAGAGATGATCACAAAAAGCAATTTTTTAAAAAGAAAACACAAGAACTAGGGGGTAGGAGGGGGAATAGTCTGAGGCTGTTTAACACATGAACAAATAGCCCAGTAAAACTCAGTCTGAGGATATTATAATACTGTTGATATTCACTGATGTTCATAATAATGATTATGGCTTCATAAAATAATTTTATGCTCAGTTTTATCTCTGCACAGATTTATAGTAGGCTAGTCTAGCAAACACACACACGTTTTATTATGATCATAAAGTAAGCCAAGATGGCTGTAGCTTTTTCCCTCTTCCATGACAGTTTGCCCTTAGAGACCTTGTGCCCTTCGGGTATTTAACTTCCTCTTACCCTGGCAGTAATCAGTTCGGGCACCACATATTTTGAAACTCATTCAGACCAGTGTATTAACTCTCCCAGCTTTTGCTTTGTTAAGCTTATGTTCAACACATAAAACACTAACAAAATAAAAAATAAAAAAAGACAATTCCATTCTAATCGAGTTGAGCATATGCAACATACGGATTTAAGTTCTGTCTACATCGCTTATGATATGGAACTTAGGCAAGTTATGATATCACTGAGGTCTAATTTCTCATCTGTAAAAGAAAATCACTACCCTGTTCCTAGAGGGACTCTGAGTTCCAAATCAAGTTAGCGACACAAAAGTGCCTAAGATTTTCAGTGAGTTTGTTGTATTTGTGTAAAATGATTTTTATTCTCATTATAAAAATTATTGAGCAATGAAGAGATGGCCAGCATAATATTTGGGGTGCCTGGGATATTTTTTCTCCTCAAAGCTGTCCATCATTATAAAGGGATTTTTAGTCATTTAGGTACTTCTGGCTGATTACAAGCTGAATAAAACACTTTGAAGATAGATTACAGGAATGGCATTGTCAATTTTCGATTCAACTCCTATCAGGCAGGGAGTCTGGGAAAGGGAGTGTCTGAGCAAAACACAAAAAACGAGAGAATATTTCATTCCATAGATATTTACTGAACAACTTCTGGGTGTCAAGCACTGTTGCAGTTCCTGGATATACAGAAATGAGCAGGTATGTTTTTATGTCCTCTTTGGGCTTATATTCTAGTATGAGAGGAAAAAAAATGAAAGAATAAACAAAAAGTTTTTAAAATGCAATTTCATGTATAGTTAATGATTAGGGAAACAAAGAAGTTGGGTAAGGAAGTTGTGACTAGAGGGGGGCAAGTGAGGGCCTCTTTCTTGATTGCACTGGGAGAAGTACCATCCGAGAAGGTGATTTGAACAGACTTGAAGGAGGTCAAGGAGCGAGTTGTAAAGCTATCTGGACGAGGGGCAGCTGGTTAGCTCAGTTGGTTAGAGCGCAGTGCTCATAACACCAGGGTTGCTGGTTCGATCTCCGCATGGGCCACTGAGCTGTGCCCTCCTAAAAGATATCTGGAGGAAGGGAATGGACAGCACCCACAGCAGAGGAAACAGTAAGTGCCAAGGCCCTGAGGCTTGCTTGAGGAACAGCAGGTCACCCAATGTAACGAGCTAAGGGAAGAGGAGCAAAGAGGCAAAAGCAGGTAAGAAGATAATTACAGGGCCTTACTTGTAGTTCGGCTTTTACTCATCTCTACCTTAACGGTTAACAAGATACCTTTCTTTGGCAGTTGTGTTGAAGAGACGTTACGGTGCACCGAAATCAGAATATGTACTGAAGGAAGAACTGGCAGAACTTCCAGCATATGAAGTAACAGACACAGATGGGCATGAAGTAACAGACACAGATGGGCATGAAGTCACTGTAGCATTGTAAAATGACAGAGATAAGATCTGGGGAGAAGAGTAGAACTGGCTGATGGGTGTAGTTCCTCTCTGGACATATTAAAAGCAAGGCATCTCTCAGGTTTCCAAGTGGAGGTATTGTATGTGCAGTTGGATGTGGGAGTCTGGATCTCAGGAAGCACCAGAATACAAATTGTATATGAGGGGTGGCCGGTTAGCTCAGGTGGTTAGAGCGCAGACTCATAACACCAGGGTTGCTGGTTCGATCCCCACATGGGCCAAGGAGCTGCGCCCTCCACAACTAGATTGAATACAACTACTTGACTTGGAGCTGATGGGTCCTGGAAAAACACACCGTTCCCCAATAAAATTTCTTTAAAAAAAAACAGCCAATGGAATTAAAAAAAAATTACAAAAAAACTGTCTATGAAACCATGATATAGGGTGAGATTATTAATGTGTATAGAGAGAAAAGAAGAGGGCAAAGGATGGTTTACTCAATACATTCCAATGTCCAGAGACTGGAGGAAGAAAGATAGCAAGAGAGAATGATGATGAAACAACATGTAAGTTGAATGGCAGACAAAGCTATCCTGGGGCCTCAAAGTGTAGGAAGATATTTTCAGAATGAAGGATTGGCCAAGTATGTCAACTGGTGCTGAAAAAATGAATAATGTGAGGAGAGGCAATTTAGAATGATGGAAGTTGGTGGTGACTTTGATAGGTGTGGTCTCAGTGGAGTGAAGAACACCTGAAGGTCATTGGTGGTAAGACAAGATTTAGGCATCTGCTGGTGACGTAAGAGACAAAGAAATTAGGGGATGATGGAAGTTGGTCTCTTATAGGAAGCCATTTCTCAGCCATCAGAAACAAGTGAAATTATGTCTGATGGACACACTTAGGGAAGGTTAAAAAAAAAAACTTGTCCTGGGTGTGTCTGAGAAGATCACCCATAGAGAGATGTTAGCTCCCCGAGAGGCAGCATAGCGCATAAAAGAGTGAGACTCCAGATTCATCTCTGCCACCTAGTGGCTGGACAGGAGATGTTAGACAAGAGATCGCAACACTGCCTCAAGTTTCCTCATTTGTGAAACAGGGATAGTGATATTACCTATATCACAGGTCTGTCGTAAGGATTAAATAATCCAATGCATAGAAGGTGTTTACCCAAAGTACCTCAAACAGAGTCAGAGACCAAAATGCTTAATATTGTTCCTATTATTCACGAAATGCTTCCACTTTTGTGGAAAAGGAATGTATAGGCTAGTTCTTATCCTCCAAATTCTGCACAAATGGGGTGCTCTCCCTCAGGCACCTGAGTACAGGAAATCACCTTAAACAGGTCTAATTCCCATCACAGGCCATGTTCATCCCTCTGTTCACTTTCACTTTTTCTCCTTTTACGCTTCATGTATGGATTATTTCATTGCAATCAAGGGAATTTTATCTCAGCTTCTATGAGTACTTAAATGTTTGCCTTTTCGTTGCGGTACCAGTCCTGAATCTGGATATTGGTATGATGGTAGAATTGATCTGCTAGTCTTAGCTTTCCAGGGACTTCTGCCAGCTTGGGTTGAGGAGTTATTCATGTGTCAACAGTGGAAAAGTCACTGATGCCTGCCCTAAATAAGGGTTCACATACACTTTGCCCAGAAAGCTTGTTGTGGAAACAGGGTACTAAAGAGTACTAGAGTACTAAGACCTCGTACCGGGAAAGCCAAGGGGACAAAGAGTGGCATAGCGTGACAGTTTGGAAAGTAGATTTTGGGGAATAAAAGCAGTAGTTTCTTTCACCTTTAAATAGCTCTAATCAAATAATTTTTCCAAAGAGTAGAGGGATTTTATGCCTTTAGAATTTACCCTACAGCGTTTTTAAATAAAATATGGCTTTTGTTAACAGTTTATGGATCTTTTACTCATTTATTTAACAGACTTAAACTATTTGGGTCTATGTGTTTACTCTATAATTATACAACATTTATAACCCTGCAGGATAGATAGTAGATCCACGCCCCCAAACCTCAGCCCCTTTGCTGGCGGTGTCTCCAAAAGGTGACGATTCTTAACTGTCAATAAAATAATAACTTTGTGCTATCGAAGACAATGGAAGCCAGAAGATAAAGAAAACACAGCAGTTCTCAGATGTTAAGGCATGTTTTAAGTCATTTCCATGGGAACCAACATTTGGCACAAGGGCCACTATTATGAAAAACAGTTAGAAGGCAGCTTCTACCAAGCCAGATGGTTAATTTGTAACAGGAGAATATAACAAGGAGGAACTGGGTTATATAACCCCTAAAAACCCTTGATAATGAATTCAAGTGGACGAAATCACTGGGCTTCCTTCCAACTGTCTGTCATGGCTCCGATCTGTGGCAACATTATCAACTACTAGAGGAAGCACTACTAATTGCTAGGTGTCTAAAGAGGCAAATGCCACACCAAAAAACACATGAGTACATATTTCTGGACTTATCAGGAAAGTTAGGGTTAAGAACCCTAAGTTCTCTAAATAAACTTATACGAGGGCAGACAGGGGAAGTATGTTGGCTTAAGTTCCCAGAGCAATTAGAATAAAACTAATTATCCAGATTAACTGTCAGTAACCTTCAAGCCACCACTGTGTAATGTCCCTTTGCAGTGCGTAGAATCTGAGCGGTCTCTGATTTTCACGCTAAAAGGTACCCTAGAGATCGGTGAGTTACTCAAAGTCACACAGCAAGTTATTGACACAGCTGGAATATGAGCTCTGGGACTAAGACTTAAGATAAGCAGTCCAGTGAAATTTATGTGCACACACTGCTCCCTTGAGGAAGTGCTGGACCCTGTCCTTAAGGAAATTTGTGGAACAACTATTTCCCAGGGTCTTCTCATGGGGCTACCTAGTCTTCCCACACCTGTAGCCAGACACTGGGGCCCAGAATTTAAATTGAGCTGGTACATTATCTTTCTCTTCCCTGGAGGGTTACTTCAGTTATAAGGCTTACATAATACAAGGAAGTAAGCCCTCAAGACACACACACACACACACACACACACACACACACACGTATTGCTTTGTAGAAGTAAGACATCAGTATCTTGAGGTTCAATTCTTGAAGCTGTAACTATAAATTCGCTGTGACCTTGAGAAAAATGAGTTTCTTCATATCTCAATTCTCCTAGGTATAAAATGGGTTTAATGATGACTGTCTTGAAAGGGTATTATGAATCTAATTAATCCTTTAATTACGAGAAAGCATATTACAACAAAACCAATTTCATAAGAAGGAACACATTGCCTGTAAGGCTTCATTAACTGGTGTATAAATTTTTTTCCTTTTCTCTTTCTTTTCTTATTCATCATAATTTATTGATTTTATTAAACTAGTATAGCGATAACCATATATTAGTAAAAAAAACTAAAAAAAGAAACGAAGAAGAGAAGATGATTGTGTTTAGTACGTAAATGAAATATACTTGTTGGACAGTCAAACACAGTGTTTCTCGGAAAATTCCATATCATGCAAGAAATATTTCAGAAATATGAAAAATAGGGGCACTCTAACAATTGTGACTCAAATTTGTTTACTTCCACGTTTTGAAGAACAGCTATTTTGTTTTATTTTTTTCTCACTGTTGATAGAATTGTCAGTAAATGTCATTGACAGACTCATGAACTTCGTTTAGACAACTACTCCACAATATAAAAGGCTCACTTTGCATTGTTTTGGCTATTAGAGAGGGTATTTAACTTGATGATGAGTTTTTGTGAATATGAATTGTAAGAAAATACGATGAATCACTCCCTACACTCATTCACAATGCCAAGAAGACAGCTTTATCCCTGTGATTGTCTACAGAGTGCAAAAGAACTGGCCTAAATACCACTGCTGGTTCATTACTACTGCTCTCAGTGGGCTCTCCTGGAACATTCCTGCACAGCGGGCATTGTTCCGTGCCTCCAGCCATAATTTAATGGAGAAAGCTGTCATGGTAGACTCCACTTAGGAAAAAGCATCAATGCAGCATCTTAAGGTGGCTCCTGACTTCTCTGAAAACATGTCTTTAAAGCCAGGTCCCTTTTCTTCGCCCATGGACTCATTAAGACATAAAGGGCCAAATTTGCCCTCAAAATATTCACTCTCTCAAATGTGGCCACGAAAGGTGCTGCATTAGTAATTCTGTGAAGAGACAGTACTCTAAGTAAAGAAAATAAATTACTCCAAAATGCATCGAACCCCCTTTCCTTAGTCTTTGTGTCCTCTGGAGATAATGTTTGAAGATATTGGCAGGATTTCAGATGCTAGGTCTCAAAGCACGATCCTGGTGGCCAGCTGCAAAGACAGATGCAACCTCAAAGGGAGCCCTCCACAGCTGGCTCTCCATGACCCAGTTCTTGTCTCATCATAGCATTCCTGTCACTCCGCCAATTATACGCAGGAGATTATTTACTCCTGCCTTGCCCTCTTCACCAGCCACTGTCAAGGCCACACATTTCACTTACTCATTTCTGCAGAGGAACTCCTCAAGCCTACATGCTCCCTACCTCCAAATAGGGCACCTCTTCCTCAGGCCCCATTCTTGTCACTTATCATGGGCTCTCCCTCAAGCCTCGTCCATTAGTAAGCACTTGGAATTCCCTGTCTGAGCCAATAAAGGACTAGATGTCTGTATCTGTTATTGATGAGTACAAGCAGCAGCCCTTACAGTAGCAGTCCCTACCCTAAGTACACAATTAGAACCTGCAACACGGGTTTGTTTAAATATGATTTTTACTCAAATGCAATCCCACACATAAAGACTGACTTAGGGCCAGCCGAGTGGCTCAGTTGGTTAAGAGCGCAAGCTGTGAGCAACAGCGTCACCGGTTCGATTCCCAGATGGGCCAGTGAGCTGCGCCCGAGCTGAGCCACCACTGAGCTGCCAACAGGTGGCAGGATGGCTCAGCTAAAAAAATAAAAATTAAAAATTTTTTAAAAAAAGAGCTTGCGCAAGAGTTTGAGTTCTGAGCAACAGGGTTGCCGGTTCAATTCCCAGCCCGAGCTGAGCTGCCACTGAGCTGCCAACAGGTGGCAGGATGGCTCAACTATTAAAAAAAAGAAAGGCTAACGCTTAGTGACTACTTAACAAGTGCCAGCTCTGCTCTAAGCATCTTGTATTTATTCCCCACCAGAAGTATACAAGGTGGTTACTATTATTATTTAAATTTTACAGACAAGGAACCTAAGACAAAACAATATTAAATAATTCAACAATATTAAATAATTTTCCCTGGGTCCCACAAGTGGCTGCTCTAGGATTCAAATTTATGCAATCTGTTGTAGAGCCCCACTCAAGTATCTCAAAGGTACTTTAAATTCAACATGTCAAAAATCAAACATGGTCTCCCCTCCATGCCCCCTGTCCTTTTTGCATTGTTCCTCAGCTCTATAAATTTTGCCTCCATTTATCCGGTTGTGAAAGGCAGAAAAGGAGCTGTCAGCTTTGCGGTTTTCACTCTCACTCAGTATAACTAACCTAACACCAAAGCCTTCAGATGTCACCTTCCAAACTGCTACAGAATCTATTATCTGTCCGTCTGCCTATTTTCCTATCTATCAATCAGTCATCTATCATCTACCTTTTTCCATCTTCCACCACAATTCTAGAGCAAACTACTATTGCCTCTTTTCCACACGATTGCAGATTGCTTTTGAAAGTGAAAATCTCATACTGTGACCTCTGCTTAAAATACTGCAGGGCTTCAAAATGAGGTTATAATTTAGACTAAACTTCTTAACATGGCCTTCAATGATATGTACACCCTAACTCTCGCCTACACTTCTACCCCATCCTTCACCCACATTTTGCAGTTAGGCAAACTGACTTTCCTTCAGGGCTTCTGAGGCACAATGGACTCCTGACAAAGTTCTTTGCCCGTGTTCCCTCACCTCCCAGCTTAACTTGGTCCCTTTATTACATACTTTTCTAGAACCACATTCTTTCAAGCATTTATCACCAATCTGTGCCATTATTTGATTGTCTCTCTCTTCATCAAGGCTCTCAGCTCCATGACAGCTGACAAGGACCTGACACATAGTAGGTGTTCAATAAATATTTGTTGATTTCCTGAATGAATGAATGAATGAATATACTGGTGACATCATTTGATGCACGCAAAGTTTGAAAATCATTACTGTAGAAATGCTATTATTTCCTTCTCTTTTCTTCCATATTCGTTAGGACTATTTACGCTAGTAATGTCTCTTCTAAATCAGGCCTGTCCTCCTTCATAAACCCAGCTTCTATAGAAGCAAAACCTGCATTAAGAAATCTGTCAATATCAAATGTTAAGAAAGGAGGGCCACAGAAACTCTCATATATTGCGGACGGGAGTGTAAATTTGTACAACTGCTTTCAAAACTGTGTGACCGTTTTATGATCCTATGACCAAGCAACTCTCTTGGGTGTCCGATGACTCCAGATTACTAACACTTACTCAAGAGAAATGTGTACATACGCACACCATGAGACATGCACAGATTTTTGCTCATGAGTCAAAAATGAGAAAGAATGCCGGACTGGTCGAGTGGCTTAGTTGGTTAAGAGCGTGAGCTCTGAGCAACAGGGTCACTGGTTAGATTCCCGCATAAGCCAGTGGACTTGGAGCTGAGCTAGCTACGCCCTCCACAACTAAGACTGAAGGACAATAATGTGTCTGCACCCCTTTGCCTAAATCCCCAATAAAAATCTTTTAAAAAAAAAAGAAAGAAAGAAGGCATGAAGAAAGTTTAACATGCTTTACTCAACACCAAAAAAAAATAGAAACAATGCCATCAACAGTTGAAAGGATGCATCAGTTGTAGAAACCAACATATCACGAAATGCTACTTAGCAATCCAAAGGACCACAGGAAATCTAGACACAACAATGGGGATAAACCTCACGTACATGTCAAACTCAGATCGATATCACAAGATACTATATACAGAATGATTTAACTCTTGAAGTCCAAAAGCAGGAAACACTAAATCATAGTATTTAGGGATACATGCATATGTAGCAGAATGGGAAAAGGAATCATCACAAAAGTCATGATAAAATTATCTGTATGATTTAGAATCTTAAGGGATAGAGGGGCTCATGATCTGCTAGAAAATACGAGTGCCATTTGAGCTTATGGCAATGTGCAATGATTCTCTCCTGAACTAAGACTATATGGGTACTGAGGCGGCCGAGTGGCTCAGTTGGTCAGAGTGTGAGCTCTGAGCAACAGGATTACCGGTTCGATTCCCACATGAGCCAGTGAGCTGCACCCTTTGCAACTAGACTCAAGACAACGACTTGAGCTGAGCTGCTGCTGAGCTGCCAGTGGGTGGCCGGATGGCTCAGTTGGTTAGAGCACATGCTCTTAGCATCCTTGAAAAATAGACATATGATACATGACTGGTGCAACCTTAAAAGTGCACCAAAACAAAGGTTGCAGGTTCGACGCTCACATGGGATGGTGGGCTATGACCCCCGCAACTAGATTGAAAACAGCAACTGGACTTGGAGCTCAGCTGCACCCTCCACAACTAAGATTGAAGGACAACGACTTGACTTGGAGCTGATGGGTCTTGGGAAAAACACACTGTTTGCCAAAAAAGTTAAAAAAAAATGGTTAACAGGATAAATTTTTTAAAAAATGACTATATGGGTATTTATTTAATAGCTATTTATTATGCATACATTTATGTTTATGCATGTTTCTGAATGTAGATCATATTATAAAGATGTAAATAATAAATGTTTGTTGATCAGAAAAAGCTATACTCATATCCTTATGATTTGCACACATTCACTGTCATTCATTCAAGGTCCCAGAGCATGGATCGAGTGATGTTGTTGCGCTTATTGGATTCTTTTTTTTTTTTTTTTTTGTAGAGGGCAGCGTCACTGGCCCTCATATGTGGGATCCGAACTGGGGCCCTCTGGTGTCGCAAGCCAGTTCTTAACCATCGCGCCACTCGGCCGGCCCTTGGATTCTTATAAACATCCCTAAAACATCTTCCCACCATTCACTCATCTGGCAGTCATTCATTTATCCTCAGACTATTAGAAATAGGAGGGCCATTGAAGGCCATCCAGCACAATCCCCTCATTTAAAGATAAGGAAATTAAGTCCAAAAATAAAATTGGCTTGCCCAAGGTCATAGCGCAACTTAGTGAAAAAGGCAATAAATACTCAAACAGCTGTGACTTATAGATAATTGCTACTGCAAAGAGGTACTCTTAGTTTTCCCCTGGTATCCATTCTCTCTTTTTCAATAGTAATAGAATTTTTAATTGAGAACATGGTCACAGAGAGAAAGACTAACTTCTCTAACCACTCTGACAGTTAAATGTGACTGAAGTTCTGGACAAAAAAAAAAGTACAGTAGTACCTTGGTTTGTGAGCATAATTCACTCCGGAAACAAACTACTCGTATTGCAAGACATCGCTCATTGACCACATTAAAATGTATTAGAAATGTTTGCTTGTCTTGCGGAACACTTGCAAACCACGTTACTCGCAATCCAAGGTTTTACTGTATAAGGAAACGTCCTTCCTATGAGAGACACCTGGGACACCCATTTTGCCATCACTCTTCGTCCTGCTGCCTGAAATGTGAAAGCTATCATTTTCACATACAAAGATGCACACAGGCCGAGTGTTGAGCCTGAAGAAGACTACGTTTCAGAGAACCCCATGGAAGAGAGCTGCCAGATGAAGTCAGGACTGCTAGCCCAATAGAACTTTATGTGAAAAGAAATAAATTTCTATAGTCTTTATCCCACTGGTCCTTTGTGTTTTCCTATTCATTGCAATCAAGTTCATCCTTATCGATACAGACGCCAAATAAATAATTATTCCATTAATTGGCCAATGTTTTGGCCCATGGGGCCCCCCGTTCTTTCTACCATACCGGAATGATCTTTTTTCTAACCTATCTCCCCCAAATCACAAAATTTAAAGTTCTCTATGCTATGTCACCTCTGGGCTTGAACACGCTCTCTGCTTCTGTTATTGACCTCGGATATGTGAAGGATAAAGGATAAGATTCTTTAATATAAAAAGATGGCCTCAACCAAGCTCCAAACTCATAAATAACTTCATTGTGGACATGGAAGGTAGTAGGCTGATGATTCACAGATAGGGGCTAAATTACTGTAAATAAATCCAGAAAGTTCAGCTGATACCTTCTCAGATATTGTTTTCAATAAAAGTTGTTCTTGGGGAAAATGCATTTTTAAGGTTGCACCAGTCATGTATCATATGTCTATTTTTCAAGGATGCTGTGGGGTTGTTAAATAGCTTCTTGTTAAGTGCTTTAAGCTTTTAAGAGTAAAAATGGTCTATAAATGGAAGATCACTACAAAGTGAAACATGAGAAATGAATGTATACAACCACCTCTATTGGGCATTGTTCAGTAAATCCATGCTGAAAATTAGAAATTAACGCTATATAATATAAAGGTATCCAAAATTCATGACGGAAGATAAGGGACTTGAGAAATGTGTATGTAAACAAACAGGGGAAAACAGCAATTTGAAAATGCAGAATGCACACAATTTTGCACTCTCGATTTTTGTGGGTTTCCCTGCCAGACAGCTCTCCCACTTGACACAAGGTTCCCCTGAGACACAGAAATGTGGGGAAGACAGATGTGTTCTAAGTCACTCTGGCCTCAGCTGCCAGAGGAGGACTGAAAGTTGTGAAACAGTTTGAGCTGTGGATTCTTCATAGAATCTACACTGAAAAGGATTTGCAGCAGGTGCTTTGAGAAGCTGCCTAAAGGCGGCCAGAGGTACCTTCCAAAAGCAATCAGGTTGAGAAAAAGCCCCTATTATATTGCCCTGGCCCGAACTTGTCAACAGGTGTCTAATGCTGCCGAAGCAATGACTCCCCCACCCCCGGCCCGCCCCACCACCCCCCAGTCTGCACAGGTTGGGACCCAGGTATGTGCAGTCTTTCCCTCAGAACTTGAATCCTAACTCAACCCACCAGGCCTCCCATTTTTTCAAAGCCATCCGCAGCCCAAAAGGCAAGTCCGGTCCCTATTAACCCAACCTCTTCTCCACATCCTGCTGTGCTCTTCTGACCCCTCTGACCGACCTTAGCTTCCTTCTCTCCAAAGCCCTTTCTTTGGACTCTTGATGGTTAGATTGCTCTACAAGTTTCACCTCTTAATTACGTATTTCCGTTCTTTTCTGCCTGAACTGAAACTCAGCCGTCTGTTGAGTCCACGTGCAGGTTTTACAGCATCAGAAGCCACTATGATAGCAGGTGAGATGTGCATCTGACTCAATTTCCAGTGGTGTCTCAACCACTGTAAAAATCTCATGTCATCTCAACACACCACTTTCTCTTCGTCTGTACGGCTCTCATCTAGGACTCCCATGGTCACTCCCATACAGTGACATAAGACATGGGTGCCTGACTTCCCCCCTACCCCAAATCCTGTCACTATCTTGGGTGACTCCCCATCTATGTGCATAACATATCTAATGCGCTGGCCTCACCTACTTACTTCATTGCCAAAGACTTAAGCCTCCTCTCCACTTACATTGTCACAGCCAGGAGCTTGTCACCAACCACAGCTCCTCTACCTTTCATATCACAAATACATTTTCCACATACTAATCCCCACCACCCATCCTTCCAGCTCTTTCACTCCCTTTTTAGCCCTCCATTTCCTATTTGATTTCTGAGAAACTTCCGGTCACCTTTCATTCCCATTTTTTCCTCTCGGTCTACAGATCATGCCTGAATGAATGTACTCCTTTCTCTAGCCAACCTAGGATCCGTGACCAAGCACCCAAACGAATCGCTTACCAATATCTTTAACTTCCAGATAGACTCCCAGTTTCCTGACAATTCCAGGTTTTCATTTGCCTCAATTCCTTTGTGTTGGCTACTTTCACAGTTGAGACTTTCCCAAATTTTTTGCCTGGTTAATTCGTACTCATTCTTCAAGACTCAATTGCATCCTGAGGGGTGCTTTCGCAGACATCCTACCCCTTTCCCTCCTCCTCCCCCATGCTGGGATAAATGTCATCCTTCTGGGGTCCCTCTTCAGTGCTCTGTTATTGCCCCTTTCAAAGCACTTATCACACACTATTAAATTTCCATTTAGGTGTTTGTCTCTCTCACTAGACTGCAGGATTCATGAAGCGAAAGATCTTATCTGTCTCAACCATAACTATATCCCCAACCTAGGTCCATTCCTGACACAATTTCCGTGCTCAATAAATATTCATTGAATGAGTCCCCAAACACCAAGATCTCTCACATTTCCATGCCTTTGTAGTTTTCCTTCAGTCTATATTATGCTTTAACTCCATAGACTTCTTCACCTAATACTTACGTACTCTTTAATCTTTGGCCCAAGTCCCACCTCTTCCAGGAAGTCTCTCTGACCTCTCCACCCTTCTCTGGTCTCCCCCAACAACCTGTCCATATTTATTATCCTGTTATGTCTCACACTGTATCATAGTCCATCTGTTGATGACAGACTTCTCTGTCTCTTTAAAAAGTGAATTGCTGGGGGTGGCTGGGTGGCTCAGTTGGTTAGAGCATGCTCTGAACAACAAGGTTGCCGGTTCAATCCCTGCATGGGCCACGTTGAGCTGCACCCTCCTTAAAATCAATCAATAAATAATAAAAATAATTAAAAAGTGAATTGCTGAAAAAAAGGCTCCATGATTTACTCATATCTCTTTCCCCATCAACTACAGCGAGACCTACCCAGTGGAGGGGCTCAATAAATGCCAACTTAAATGTATAAATAAATTGTAACTTTAATATCTGTATAAATCCATTTCTTCCATTTAGTAGCATAACTTTTAACATCAATCAGATGCTCTCAATTACCTACATTCTCTCTCCAGAGTCTGTGGAACTTACAGGAGAATGGGTTTCTTCCTACATAAGAAGCATATAAATGCTCTTGATCTAAGTACTTGGCTGCTTCTCACTGACTGATATTTCTCCTACAGCTGTTTCCTCCACGTTCCTGAATATTTGACTGGATATTTCTCTGCTGCTTCAGCTTCTATGGATGTTAATGCCCATGATGGTCTAGATTTTTGACTTCTCTCTTTATTTTTGTCCTCTGTTTACCTGATCTGTTTCCCTCATTTGCGATGCATTCTGTTTCCAGACCTGTACTCTTAATTTGAAACCCCTAAGCTCTTGAACCGAAATCCAGTTTGCAGTTGAATTTGCTTTGACTCAAACATCTGCAACACTGACACTTATTTTAGTAGAGAAAGTATTATACAGAGAATGATGCCATAAATATGTTTTTATGTTAAAGAATGCATCCCATACGTGATCTCATCATGAGAACCTCCTTTATATCAAGTCTCAATGGAAAGAACAATTAACACTCTCTAATGCCAGGACCCCTGTGTGTTTGTTCTAATGAGGAAGAGCCTCAAACCCTGCCAAATTCACCAAGGTTCCAAATTATTCCATCTGGGAACCAGATGGAAGACATGAGCCTCCAATCACAGTCCCCAAGGGCTTTAGCTATAATATGTGTCATCTTCCTGTGCTAGGAATCAGCAGCATGCTTGCATGGCCCTTAGACAGACTAGAGAATTCCTGAGCAACGGACAATATCAAGCACCTATTTTTTTTTTCCAAACGTCTACTTTTAAAGTGGCAAACTCTCTAGGGACTTGCCTAGCTATGGCTAAAGTTCATATCTTTCTGTTCTGCATACCTCTTTCTTGAATCCTGCTTCGATGACCATGATTCTAGTCTGCCTTAGAAATTGCTCTTAAATTGGACCAGCCACTGATTCCTTTGGCTATAACTTTAGGCCATCGCCTCTGCTGGGTTCCTCACACATCTTAACCATAATCTGCTAGCGCATAGAAGACAAAAGCCAAAACCCAAAAGGCAACAATGAAGCTGCATTTCCAACCTCCGCTACAATAACAACAAATGCTCTAGCAAGCTACACTAGAGAAGGAGATGGAAGGGGAAAAGATAGGTTTGATATGCTAGTAACTCTAATAACTAAAAATTGAGAAATTATTAGAAGGTAGAGAAAGGAAAAAAATAAATCACCTAGGGGTATTATTGATTAAATAATAATTATAATTTCTTTTTAGAGAAGAGAATGAGTTTTCTTTTCAACGGTGAGTACAGAGTGGAACTGATTTAATTAGTGTTCCTTTCTTACTTATTTATTTATTATTTTATATTAGCTTCTGTGTAGTGGTTAGACATTTATATAACTTATGAAGTGATCCCCCCGATAAGTCTAGTACCCACCTGGCACTATACACAGTTATTATATCATTGACTATATTCCCTATACTATAGGAGGGGGTTTGGGGAGCTGGATGAAAAAGGTAGAGAGATTAAGAAGTACAAATTCATAGTTATAAAATAGTCATGGGGATGTAAGTAATTATTTTTAAATGCCATTTCATTCTCTCTTCCTTTTTTTTTTTACAACAGTGATTGTGACTGCTCATCAGAACTCTCTATGAGGTTTTTAAAAATACAGGCAGATGCTCATATTGAACCCTTAGAGAGTCGCATTCAGTAGGTCAAGGACAGAGCCTGAGAATACAGTGTTAAAGTGGGGCCAAGTACAAAGATGACAACTTTTGGAATCAGACACGTCTGCCATTGAACATCCGGTTGGTGATCTACTAGCTGTGCGTGATCTTGGACAAGACATTTGATCTCAATAAATCTTAGCTTCTTAATCCTATACAGTCAGGACTATTACTGCCTGTTTGAAAGGACAAAGCAAAAATAATTTTTTAAAAATACAGTGGCTTAAATACAACGGAAGTACGTTTCTCTCTCATGTTTATTTCTGTGGCCATCCAAGGCGGACGAAGTAGCTCTGCTCCACAAGACTATTCAAGAAACTAGATGCCCCACAACTTTTTCTGACGTCCACTAGACCAGTGTTTCTCATTCTCAATGATATTGACAAACTGGGCTGGGGTCATTCTTTGTCGTCAGGGGTGGGGGGTTGTCACGTGCGTTGTCGGATGTTTGGTTGCATCCCTGGTCTCCATCCACTAGATGTCAATAGCTTACCACCACCCCTCCGTTGTGACAACCCAAAATGTCTGCAGATATTGCAAAATGTCCCCTAGAGGGGAAACTGGCTCTGATTGAGAAACACTGCCCTCAAGGAATGTCTTTTTCTGCCCAGTTGAACCATTCTGTATTCTGGCTCAGGGGTAAAGGAAAGAAAGGGAACCCAGGAAATATACACCTAGCTTCAAGGAAGGCCAGGAAATGTTACTAGATGGGATTTGATATATAAAGGAAGAAGGGGAGAGTAAATTTTGGGAGGTGGGAGGAGTCACTAGCAGGTTGCTACAGGTACCGTATTTGCCGGCGTATAAGACGACTCGGCATATAAGATGACCCCCTAACATTTCCACTCAAAATACAGAGTTTGTTATATGGTCGGCTGTGTGCGATTTTGCGAGTGTGGTAAAATCGCATAACAGCAAAATCGCATAACAGCCGAGCATACACCCAGCAGCGCTGCTGATGCCTGAACGGTATGTGGAATGAAGTGGGCGGGCATCGGGAGGCCACTATGGCACGGGGCAAGCACTATGGGCAGTCTACCTGAAGTGTACCTGGCGTATAAGACGACCCCCCACTTGGAGGCATATTTTTCAGGGCCAAAAAATCGTCTTATAGGCCGGCAAATACGGTATATAGTGAAACAGTACACTGCTCCTCTACACCCATAACAGTTATAATGCTTTTCAAGGGGGCAATGACTTAAGTTACATTCACATACCAGTCTTTTCTTCTTCTGGTGGTTATGCAAATCTCATGGAAACTTACAGAAGAGCTGTGAGTAACTAGACAAGGCACCGACTTTCACGTCATTGGTTCATAGACAGACAAAAGTATAACTACAGGTATAATGAATACAAAAGAACATAGGGAGGTAAGAAAGAGCGGGAATAGCCATGAGACAACCATAGTAGAATTCAAGTTTGAAAATACCTTTTAGGATACATTTTATAACTTCACTTTTCCCTAGATTATTTTCTTCATTGTCATGGTATATACATGTTCTAAACCACGCCATGTTTTAGATTTGTTGAATATTAAAATAATGATGGATCATATTTTAGCAGGTTGCTCTGACAACATTTAGCATTTCCCTGCAGATTATTTTGAAAATTGTTGATCAAATTACCAATCTGCACTATTAAACCACATTTACTTAAGATATAAGTCAAAACACAGTTCATTATCTCCTGATTAAATCTGCAAAGACTCCTGTTATTGGTATGTAAAATCTCCAAAGTTAGTTGAGTTTATTTTCCAAAACTGCAGTCCCTCCTTATCCACGGTTTCACCTTCTGTGGTTTTGGTTACCCACAGTCAACAGCAGTCCAAAAATATTAAATTTCCCCAACCATGACACTGTCTGCTGCTGACATCCAAACACTGATACAGTGACCCTCCTTGTGACAAACTATCAGGAGGTTATAAGTAATAGTATAACACTACATCATAATGCCTACCTCATTTTTTCATTTCATTTCATCACACAGGCACTGTATCCATCTCACATCATCACAAGAAGAGGGGTGAGTACGGTAAAATAAGATCATTTGAGAGACCACATTCACATAACTTTTATTGCAGTACATTGGTATTAACTGTTCTATTTTATTATTAGTTATTGTTAACCTCTGACCATGCCTAATTTATAAATTAAACTTTATCATAGGTGTGTATGTATAGAAAAAACACAGTATACCAAGGATTCGGTACTATCTACAATTTCAGGTGTCCACTGGGGGTCTTAGAAGGTATCCCCTCAGATAAGGGGGGGAAATGCTGTAAATGCAGAGTATACTCAAAATAACTCCATGGAAAAATATAATAGTAAGTCCACAGAACAGATACCCATGGAGGCTGTTAGAAAACTTTCTCCACATTTCTATCTCAGCCCCATCCCCCCTATTCCTTCCCGCCCCCATTCCCCATAATTGGAATCTCATTGGCGAGCCAGGTAATTCTAATTAATACTCTCTCTAGAAGATAACCAGATGTACCTCAGTGACCATCTAATATAAATACTAAAGGCTGCACTGACTGCTACTTTAGATGATTTAAAACCCAGCACAGTGATACACTATCATAACGACAGCTTTCCATGATTGTGATTTCAGTTGAGGAAACTTAGTCAAGTAGATCTGATTGGTCACGTGCACACAATGCCATACAAGCAGGAAGGTTGGACTGATTACCTTGCCTGGGGGACCTCTGGAAGGCTTCCAGAAGGATCAAGATTCCTCTCTGTTAGTCTGCTGACCCCATCAAGGATGGGACCATGTTTTTCATGCTCACTACTATATCACTTCATATAGGAGGCATCAGTCATTATCTTGTTGAAATGGAAGGGAGAGAGAGGGAGGGAGGGAGAAAGGCAGGGAAGGAGACGGAGGGAGGTTGATTTGAGCCAAGTATTAAAAGATGGCTCACCACACAAAGCAAAAGGGCATTCCATCCCCAGAATCAGCACATACAGTGACATTAGCATTGAGGCCCACCACAATTTGAGCATCACACCAAGGAACCCAGCTGAGGTACAGGGAAGGACAGCTGAAATCCAGCCTGTGCTCTGCTCACAGTGGATGCTCCTTTGGGGCTGTATCTGCCCAGCATGTGACATCTTTTTCCTAGTTTGTTGGACCAGGAAGCATGCATTTTTCTTATTCACACAATGTGTTATGTATAATGCATAAGACTCCAGTGGTATTAAAAAGTACAGTGCACTCCAGGAATAGCTTTAGATTGGTAGAGCAAAGCATCGTGTGTGAGAAACAAGGCAGGCAGGCAAGGATGGCCAAGTAGGGGTCACATTTGAAGCACAGATTTTATTATATAAGTGAAGGGGTCCCATTAAGGGGTTTTAAGCCAGGTGTTAAAATGATCAACTTTTCACCCTGGCTCCACTATTTTCTATGGCTTAACATTCTTCATGTTTAAAATAGGAATAATAATAGTATATACTTCACAGGGTTATTGGGATAATTGATTGTGACCGTATAGAAAACCATTACTAGCAGTATCTGGAATTTAGCAAAGGCTCACAAAAATGGTAGCTAAATAAATGGTAGCATTTTTTGAAAGGCTTATTTGACTGCAGTAGGAAACATGAAAAGTGTATATGGCCAGAGGCTGGAAGCAGTTAGAAGGCTGGGGCAAGTAGTCCAAGACAGAGACGGTGATGACTAAATAAAGGTATTTACTGGGAAGAAGGAAGAAGTGGTAGATGGCTTTGAGGGACGTTAGGAAGTCTATTAACAAATCACATCTAAATGCCAAAAAAGGATGCTAAATTCTAAATGCCAAGAAAGTAGTCAATAAAAGCCAATATCCATTAATGATTTCAAAGTGCCTTTGTATAATTGGTATGCAGAGCCAAACCAAGCACGGCCTTGAAAGCCAAATTAAAGAGTTGGACATTTATCCTGAAGATCCGTATTTCTGGAAGTGTGGTTTTTAAGCTACCAGCATCTCAAAACACCAGGGGTACCTACTTAAAATGCAGATGCTTAGGTATCACTCAGGGTCTCCAGACTCAGCATCTTTGTGCTGTATCTGATTATAAAGCATCCGAAGTGACTGCAAAACACAGTAAAGCAGGAGAATAACAAGGAAGGGAGGCACTGATGCTTTCTAAGCAAGGAGGTAATAGTCTAATTTGTGTTTTAGAAAGGTTACCATGGTAATGCAGAGTGGGGAGGAAACGGTGAGAGGTGGGTAGAATGGTGAAAAAATTAAGGGCAAGAGCTACTTTTATTTCAGTATAATGCATTCCTAAAGACAGACGCTAAGAGTCACACTGGCATTTATAAGTAAGTTTTATCATTATTATGATTCCAGTGACGGAACTTAATTCACAAAAATTCACTGTGAACCTTGGTTGGGTTTTCACAGTCTTTTTATTAGTACATCTGGGAATGCAAGAACGAAACTACAGACATATACCATCTAAGCATGTTGTAGTTTCACTGTAAATATGAATCATTTTTCACTTGAAGAGAGCAAATAAATAACGTTTGGAGCTGCATCTGAGTTAGCCAATAGGCATTCTAGGCCAAAATAATACACTAACCACAGCAAAATATTTATTTTCCTACTCTTCCCTGACTCTTGCTTTTGGAGTTAGGCAGAGAAGCTAAGGTTCCTAAATATTTGTATCTCCTTTGAAGAACTAAACCAATGGCTCCTGGAGCCACCTGAAAGCTCTAAAGCCGGCGAAAATGAAATTTGTTGTAGCTTTTAACCCTCAGGCAAATGGGGTGCCTGGGATTTCCCTCTATTTATCAGCCTGAGCACCGCAGAGCCATTAAGAGCCTTTGTACTCGATGAGACCCGATTTTGGCTCCATGCTGCGGCTTCAGGCGAATTACTTGCCATTTTACAGCCTGAGCTCCCCACTTATAAGTGGCAGATAATCTTACAAGAGCAATAAGATGTTGTAAACGCTCAAAATGGAAGGCCCACGACACGTGCCTGTTGTAAATTAAGTGATAAAACCCAAGCACAATGTATGTGTTCAAAAGACGCCACTTATTAGAATGTAACTTTATTACTGTAAAATTCACATCTGTAACAGTACCTAGTACGAGTATGGCATGACGTAAGCAGGTACTATAAGGTTATTATCATTAATCCAATTACTACCAATAGTTATTCTGCTACTACTAATAATAATAAACAGTAGATGGGGGCCTAGCTTCCTGTAGAGCAGTATATTTCTATAGGTTTATCTTCTTGGCTTGAAAAGTGCTAGTAAGCCTTCAGCATTTGACATCCTTTCCTATTATAGCCAACTCCATTAATAGGCCCCCTGAACTAGGAGGTTTAGAAGGAGGGAAGAGATGATGCGGCATTGATAGTTGAAGCTTATAAAACGTCTCCTGAGTGTCCGGCTCTGCACTAGGTGAAGAAGATATACAGAGGGTACCAAAAATATGTATACATGTTTTAAAAAATAAAAAAACTGACGCTGATGGGAACCACTTTGAGCACATCTTCTAACTTCAGAAGTCAAACTAGGATGGCTCAGCTAAAAAAAAAAAAAAAAGAAGTCAAACTAGACTTGTATTCATCTTGTTATAGGTATGTATTAAGTATTACAATTTTAATAGTTTTATTCTTTCTTAAAATGTGTATACATTTTTTTGGCACTCTCTGTATATGAATAAGTCACATTTCCTCTCCTGAAGGTGCTCATAAACAGAGAGACTTAATTGGAATCCACAGATGAACACAAGGGGTCCACCAACACTCTGAAATTGTAGGCAAAAGTCTTTGTACATGTGTATCCAATCATTCATTCATTCATTCATTCATTCATTCATTCATGCTATAAGCTAGGCCTTGTTCTAAATGCCTTATATATATTAACTCCCTTCATCCTGACAAAAACTTTATCAAGTGTGTGCTATTTTCATCATGTACCTATTGCAGATGAGGAAACTGAGAAACAGAGAGGTTAAACAACTTTCCCAAGGTCACACAGTCACAGAGTAGCAGACCTATGATTCAAACCCAGAGAGCGTGTGTCCAGAGTCTATATGCATTAACAATTGCTGCGTGCTGCTACACTTCCTCTGGCTCGAATACAGAGCTTTAACCAAATTTTTAAAGACTTAAGTGTCACAAAATAAGGTTAAGAACTTAAGGCTTAGGGGAAGAAAACATAAGAACTAATAAGTATAGGAACGTGACTCATGCTATAATCAAAATTTATGGCAGGTGCTATGTGAGGGAGGACAAGGAAGAAAACACCCAAGTATGACTGAATGAGTATAAAAAGGAGAAAAATGGAAAAAGAGAACATTATCCTATCAACATTACACACAACTCTACCCTTTTAAAAAGTTTCCAGTGGCGGCCAGTTAGCTCAGTTGGTTAGAGCGCAGGCTCGTAACACCAAAGTTGCCGGTTTGATCCCCATATGAGCCACTGAGCTGTGCCCTCCACAACTAGATTGAAACTACCTGACTTGGAGCTGATGGGTCCAGGAAGAACACCCTGTTCCTCAATAAAAATTTTTATTTTGGGGGGGCGGGGGATGGGAATTGGAGGAGAGGAACAGCATTGGGGAATCGGGGAACGGGAACAGACAAGTTGCTGTCCTTTTCTTCTTCAGTCTAGTTTTGGAGGACGTCGCTTTACTGGCCCATGTTGATATTATCATTGCACTCTTCCCAGGGGAGGCAGTCACTCGCCGGCCACTGGACGGCCACTCATGGCGGCTCTTGGCAGCTCACGCTGGCTACCAGCCGCTCTCGGTACCTTAAGGCAGCCCACAGCAGCAGGGGCTGCATCCTATGCTGTCCCTGGCGACTCACGGCAGCCCAGCTCCAGGTCGAGCTGTTGTTCACCATCTTAGCTGTAGAGGGCGCAGCATCACTGGCCCTCATGTGGGATCCGAAACGGAGCCCTGCCGCACAGGGCTGGCGTCCCAAGGCAACTCTTAACCAACGTGCCACTTGGCCAGCCCCCCAATAAAACTTCTTTAAAAAAAAAATTTTAAGGATTTTGTTCTTATGGTTTAGATAGCAGGGCAACACAAATCTAGTCGTGTCATCTGATCCTGATTTTCTGAATATAATTGACATTCACAGATTATTGTGGTATTATTTTATCTTTGAAAACACTTGAGCCGGAGGCCTGTGTGGTATTACAGACTGACCTAAATGGGCTACTGGACCCTATGATCACCCTTGATACCAGGTTTCACCCTGACACCAGGCCCAGAGGCCTCTGGTAACCTAGCGTCTCAGCATACACCAGCCCATTACTATTTAGGGTTGATGATGCATCAGACATTTTTGGTCACTATATATTTTACCCTTCGGTTCTACATAATTGTTTCAAATGTCCATGTTTCATATGTAAAAAATTGCCCAATATTGGATTGTCGTAAAAGTCATGACGCATTTTTGCAACAAAAAACATAGAAAAATACAGCATGACTTTTCCGACAATCCAATATAAAAATAAGGTAAAAGCACTTTGCAAGAAGTTTGTCCCTTAATTGTTAAGATTTAGCCAAGAATCAGGATATGGTTTAGCCTCATGTTTAGGCTTTATTTGTGATTTGTGAATATGTAGCTTTATATGGCTATAGTTGTGTATCAAAAAACCCAGAACTGGGCCAGCCGAGTGGCTCAGTTGGCTAAGAGCTCACTCAAGAGTTTGAGCTCTGAGCAACAGTGGTTTGATCCCCGGCCCGAGCTGAGCTGCCAAAAGGTGGCAGGATGGCTCAGCTAAGAAAAACAAAAAAAACCCAGAACTAAGCCCACAGATTCTTGAATCTGGTAGTTTAATAATATAACTCTGTCTTTACAATTATATATATATATATATATATATATATGATCATATATATATACATATACACACACACATATATACACATACATATACATAATTGATACATAAATACATCCACACAGAAAGAAAATATCCTTATTGCCAATTAATATCCAGAAATGAGTTGACATCAATAACGAAATTGTCACTTTTTCATCACTTTCTAATTCTTAGGCCTTGCTTGGTAAATATTTTCACAGGTTACCTTAAAATGTCCACAGAGTTTAATAGATGGCTCAATCTGGAAACATTTTATCAAATATAAAGTATAGGTTTGGGATGAATATATTTCTTATATTGTGACATAGTTTATTCATTTAAAAGGCACATCCTAAGCACCCCTTATGCATAGGTCATTAAGAATAGAAAAGACCCTATAAGATATGAGTCGCAGTTTCTTACAATCTGGATGTGCTGTCAAGACACACTCACACTAAAACAATTAAAGACTTGGCTAATATAGCATGTAATTAAATGCAACCACGAGTCAGGGCCACAGTGAGTAACCTGGGTTTTCAGCCAATGCAATGGGGTTCAAGAAACACTGAGTGGAAGAGGTAGAATGAATGACAGGTGGGATTCGGACAGGCAGAGAAGGTAGGGAAAATATGTGGGGTCAAGAGCAGAGCTACTTCCGTGTCCTTAGTTGGCCCTTCCTCTAACCAAGGCTAGACCTTGGGACTCCAATAAAAATAACTTTTAACTCTTATATAGTAATTACTGGGCCGGCCGAGTGGCTCAGTTGGTTAAGCGTTCACTCAAGAGTGAGAGCTCTGAGTAACAGCGGTTCAATTCGCGGCCCGAGCTGAGCAGCTGCTGAGCTGCCAACAGGTGGCAAGATGGCTCACCTTTAAAAAAAAAAAAAGTAGTAATTACTACCAGGCGTGCTTCTAGGTGCTTTACACACATGACCTCATTCATTGAGTCCTCATGTTCTTTGAAAATTTCCCCATTTTACAGATGACAAAACTGATAGACCAAGAGGCTTAGTACTTGCTCAACTTACAACTGGAAAGTGATAGAGCCAGGGGTCAAGTTCACACAGTCTGGCTTCAAATTCTGTGCTCTTAACCACTACCCTGGTATTTCTCAAACATTTTGGTTTTTGGATTTCTTTACACTCTTAAAAATTATTGAACGTCTCAAAGACTTGTTATTTTGAGTTACATTCCATATGAAGAATCAAAACTGAGAAAAATTAAATGCTTGTGTATTAATTCACTTAAACAACAAAACAGTCAGAATTGAGAACAGATTAGTGGTTGCCAAGGGCTACGGTGAGGGAAGAAAGTAGGAGTGGCTAATGAAGTGCAATATCCTTGTGGTGATGGAATTGTTCTATGTTTTGTATCTTGATTGAATCAGGGTCAATATCCTGGGTGTGCTATGATACTACAGTTTTGCAAGATGTTACCATTGTGGTAAACTAGGTAAAGATAATACATGATCTCTCTGTATTATTTTATTTCTAACAAGTGCAAGTGAATAAAAAATAAATTATCTAGGGCCGGCCGAGTGGCATGTTGGTTAAGAGTTGGCTTGGGACGCCAGCTCTGAGCAGCAGGGTCCCGGTTCAGATCCTACATGAGGGCCAGTGACACTGCACCCTCTACAGCTAAGATGGTGAACAACAGCTCAACCTGGAGCTGGGCTGCCGTGAGTCGCCGGCCACGGCGTGGGCTCCAGCGTCCGGCAGCTGGCATGAGCTTTTGTGAGCTGTCATGAGCTTCCGTGAATGGCAGTCCAATGGCCCCGAGCGACTGCCTCACCCAGGAAGAGCACAATGATCACATCAACATGGGCCAGTGAAGTGACGTCCTCCACAACTAGACTGAAGAAGAAAAGGACAGCAACTTGTCTGTTCACCCCTTCCCCGATTCCTCAACACTGTTCCCTCCCCCAACTCCCGAATAAAATCTTTAACAAAAATAAATTATCTAAAAGTAAAAAGCATAATTAAAATAGCAGTCATAAAACCATTCCATGCAAACATGAATAACATTTTTAGAAAACCATTATCTTCCTAAAATAAATGAGGAGGATGGCAAGGCTTTCTTTACTTTATAACAAATGCCTTAAATGCCTAATTTCATAGAATGCCAAACTGTCATCTCTGCTTCTAAATTCAGTCTGTCACAATATCACACGCTGTAGCCTTGGGAATACTCCACTCTATTCTTATGAAAGAAAGAGTGCAAAAGGCAACAAAGATTTTAGTGTTATGAAAAAGTATTACCTCATTGATACCCTAAAAAGATCTTAGGGACCCCCCTAACCTCACGTAGTCCCTAGACCACAATTTGAAAATCAATGCCTTATAATACATTGCCTCTTGATATGAATGTTTGATGCTGCTTTAATATTAACTGTGCTAATAATTCAGTTGCAGCTCCAAGGATAGCATTACAGAGCGACTCCCTAAGTCCACGGTGAAGTGTTGGAATGCAGAACTCCTTTGGCAGCCTCGCAGATCTAAAAGCTCCCAAATGAGCACACAGTAAGCAAAACAAACTGTTCCAACTGCTGCAATATGCTTGCTTCCTCTCTGCGCAAGATTCCTGGCTGCCTTACTTCAAAGGGAACACTTGTGAGGAGAGCATCTGTGGGGAGAAGATAGCAAAGGGAACGTGGCAACTAAAGAACCACGGACTTGAAACGTTTTTTGTAAAATGCCACGACACGGATGCGCTGGGACATGGTGTCACTGGAAAGCCTAACTGGGGCGCTGCAGGGAGCAGAGCTGTCAGGAGGGACTTCTTCACCCTCCTGAGGTTCCCTTCCCCCACCGTTCGCCTACATTGTTCCTGTGCGCTGCCTTGGGACAAAGTGGAAGCGAAAGCTCTGACATTCAAAATGAAGAGGGTAGATTTGAACTAATCCCCGCTTTGAGTTTCGCAATAGATTCTGTCTCAAACTGTGCAAGAAACGCTGAGCACTGAGCTGGGGAAATTTCCCTTTGACTTTGGCTAATACCAAAGGGAGGGAATTGAAAATGAGCAATTAATTACGAGAAGGGGCTTGGTGAGTATACTGGATTGAAAACACAACTGGATCAACTGAAAATAAAACGTTGTATCTTAAACATTCAGCCGAGCTATTGGGAGAAATTTAAGCAATTAATGTTATAAGAAATTTAAAGACCGGAGGGCCGGAACTCTCCAAAGTTTCACTTTGTGGATGGAAGTAACTGAAGGAAGGATCATAATTAGCTTTTCCTTTGCCCTCTACAGTCCAAATAACTTCCCAAATTGATTTTCTCTTTCTGAAAGAGATATGTCTATACTTCTAAATTTTTGTTTAACCTGGCTTCATAACAGCTACCATTTATCGAGGGTATAATATTTGCCAGGCACTTAACTACGTGATGTGTTCCATTAGCTCTACTCTTCATAAAATCCCTGAAGAACAACTGTCACTATTCCTAGCCATAGCTGAGTAAATTGAGGCTCCGAGATTTTAAGTGCCTTGACCTAGATCATGCAGTGGGAAGACAGAGAAACTGAAATGAAAGATTCAAGCCGGGTTTCTTAGCTCCAAAGCCATTGGTATCAGGTTGCTTTTTCCTTATCTCTGTGCATTTGAGATGATTTTGAATTGGGTTTTATGTAATGTTGTTAACTTATGCTAAAATCCTTAGTCATTTTTTACTGTAAAGGTAGAAATCATGAGTGGCAACATAATGTTCTTATGTCCTTTAATGCTTTAGGCTCTAAGATTTGACCTAGGTTTCTTTCAACTCCCCAAGTTTTTGTCACGGAAGTTCTTTCAATTGAATTCGTGAAAAGCCTGACACACAGATTTTACCTCAGAGAAGCATCTCCTTTAGAAACAAGGAAACGTGCAAATGACATCCACTCTCCCTAGTTTTCTAAGCCAAAGACTTGCCTGGTAAGTGGCATGACTGAGGAAGTATGTGGGCATATCCAAAGAAGACACTTCCTAAACGGGGTGGGGGGGGGCACGCGGCGCGCAGCGGAGGCTGTCTTAGTTTCCTAGGGCTTCCATAACAAAGCACCACCAACCAGGTGGTTTAAAATCAGAGAAAATCATTCTCTTACCAGCTCTTTTAGGGAGGGCGCAGCTCACAGTGGCCCATGCGAGGATCCAACCAGCAACCTTGGTGTTAGCAGCGCCATGCTCTAGCCAACTGAGCTAACTGGTTACCCCCCCCCCCAGATAAATGAATTTTTGCAGGACACTATTCAACCTGCTACAAGCAGCCAGTTCAAATTATTAGTAAGAAGATTTTGGGGGGGTCAAGGATTTGTACAGCATTTGTTTTTGGAAGGCCTAGGAGTGGGTTCTAAGACTCTTGCTATCCTTTCACACATTTACTTGTTGGCAAAGGAAACTAGTCAGTCAGTAGTCCCCATATAAATTTCTATCACATTAAGATAATCACCCTGCTCTATTTCCTTCTGGGGGACAAGTCTTTATCTGAAATAATCTTATTTGATTATTGGCTCATTATTTTGTCTGTCTCCTCCTCTACAGGATAAGTCCTCTGAAGGCAGGGAACTTGTCACTCTTATTTGCCACTATATACCTAATACCATGCAGAGTGCCTGGCATGTAGGCACCCAGTAAATGCTTTGTGAATAAGTGGATAGATGTGTGGACGAAGTCTGGCTCTTAGTAGCTGACTTTGATTAGCATTTTCATTCGTGCTGTTCATTCTACCTCCATTCTTTCATTCACCAAACATTTACTGAAATTGAAGGCTTATTATTTCCTAGGCACTGTATTAAGCATGGAGGAACCAAATGCAGGCAAAAGCAAGCTCATATTCTCAGATGTCCTGTCATTTTAAACAAGAAATCTTCAGGGCACCCAAAATATGAAGGTCTGACAATTAAGTTCGTGAATTCATCCTGGAAAAAGTGCTGCATAGCTCATTGCTGAATATCACTATGGTCACCTTCGAAGTATTCCCCTTGGGAAGCTATGCACCAACGACAGAGCCTACTCCACCCTTCAGAGCAATTTTGGTACCCTTTCTGGAATGGCATTCAGAGCTGTCATTGTATTACCCTTGATGTCCTGAATGTCATCAAAATGTCTTCCTTTCAATATTTCCTTTATCTTCGGGTAAAGAAAGAAGTCATTGGGGGCCAGATCAGGTGAGTAGGGAGGGTGTTCCAATACAGTTATTTGTTTACTGGCTAAAAACTCCCTCACAGACAGTGCCGTGTGAGCTGGTGCATTGACGTGATGCAAGAGCCATGAATTGTTGGCAAAAAGTTCAGGTCATCTAACTTTTTCACGTAGCCTTTTCAGCACTTCCAAAGAGTAAACTTGGTTAACAGTTCATTCAGTTGGTACAAATTCATAGTCAATAATCCCTCTGATATCAGAAAAGGTTAGCAACATTGTTGCAACAAGTTCGCAAACTTAATTGTCATTCCCTGTATACCAAGAACTATTCTTGATGCCATGGGTACATAGACAATCATAAGACTTACCGACTACCTTTGTATGCAAGACTAAAATAAGAGTTAGAAGCTACATTGTATCAAATCATGCCTATATTCAGAGTGTAAAAAGAAAAATAACGATAGCCTATCAGTTGGTGAAAATAGGATTAGAAGTAGATGTTTTCCCTAGGCAGAGGAGAAAAGGGTAGACACTCTATAACTACAAGTCCGACTTCAGTAATCAGATAAAACACACTGAGAAATGAAGCTGAATAAGTCAAATACAATGAGTTAACATATTTTGACTGAGAGAATGATATTAAAAACGTACTTATTATTCCACGGATGATTCAATAATGGTCCCCAATGATCCTGACTCTCCACACCGCCTGGCTGAATAAAATCAACAAGATAAATTCTAAGAAAACTAAATGAAAGTTTTACCTTTAGATTGCTTGGATGAAATAGATTTTTGATCAATTACAATAAGGCAGAATGGAGGAAGCTCGATGCCTGACAGCAGCTCCTTTCAAAAAGACCAGAATTTACTGAATCACAAAGTCAATCACAACATCCAATGGTATTCTCTGTCTATTTGAATCCAATGCAAACAACCACAAAAATAATAGGAAACCAGGTCCCAGACCACCAGACTAATAATTTCACTGTTCTTGAGATTAGTCATATCACAGCTGGAATAGAATGCTTAAATCAGAACTCGGCCTTATAAGAGTGCATTTAGAAGAGAATAAATAGGATACCGTGCGGTTGAAAATTACGGTAGAAAAAGTTAAAGAAAATGAGCAAATATACTATGGAAAAGTAATAACCATGGAAGACTTTTTTCACATGGAACATACTTTTCAAAAATGTCAAAGCTATTATGTGGGAAAGGAATAGATATGTTCACAGTATTTCTGGAAGGCTAGTGTAATGTAGTCAAAAGGATAGGGCTACTAGAGCCAATCACATATGAACTCCTGCCTCCACCACTTATTAACAGCAATGAGTTAACTTCTGTGAACCTCAGTTTCTTAATCTATAAATGGGCTTCATAACTATACCTCCCACCCTCACAAGGTTGTTGGGAGGATTAGAATAAAGACAAATAAAATAAAGTAAATAAAATGGTTCTATAAAGGGGGAAGCTATTACATTTAGGATAAAAATAAATGTGACATAGTTGTTTTTAGTCAACAAAGGAGGCATATGACCAATCTGAGCTGTTTCCAATTTATACCTCATTCGTTCATTCATCAACCATTTTAAAAAGCTACATTGTGACGAGAACTGTACTAGGCACTAGGAATTCGAGAATGAACAAAACCAACCAAGCCCTTGCGCTGATAAGAGCTACAGTTCTAGGCTGTTGCCCTTATCTCCGTGAAGGGCAAAATGTTATGGAAACAAAGAAGAGAGGTAGTTCATTCTTCCTGAGACGTTCCAAGGTATTTCACAAAGTTGATTTAGATTTGGTCTCTTAAGAGAAGTAGCATTTGACCAGGTAGGAAACACAAAGGAAGACTATTACACAGGAATGCTGTATGTCGTGGGTAGGGAGGGTGTAGCTTATTACAGCCCCGATAAAAGGTATATTGGGAAGTGATGGTAGATGAAGCGATATCCATTTACTGAGTTTCTGTTATGTTTAAAGTTCCATGATAGGGGGTGGCCGGATGGCTCAGTTGGTTGGAGGCGTGCTTGTAACAACAAGGCTGCCAGTTCGACTCCCGCATGGGATGGTGGGCTGTACCTCCCGCAACTAGACTGAAAACCGCGACTGGACTTGGAGCTGAGCTGCGCCCTCCACAACTAAGACTGAAGGACAACAACTTGACTTGGAGCTGATGGGTCCTGGAAAAAACACATTGTTCCCCCGAAAAAACACATTGTTCCCCAATAAAGTTTAAAGAAATAAATAAAGGGCCGGCCGAGTGGCGCGATGGTTAAGAACTGGCTTGGGACGCCAGAGGGCCCCGGTTCGGATCCCACATATGAGGGCCAGTGACAC
>NW_017731453.1:1194304-1232925 GCF_001890085.2 Hipposideros armiger | reverse complement strand
CTATAACTGTAATTTTGCTACTGTTATGAATCGTAATGTAAATATCTTTTTGTTTTCCGATGGTCTTAGGCGACCCCTGTGAAAGGGTCGTTCGACCCACAGGTTGAGAACCGCTGCACTAGAACGTGAGCTTCTTGAGGGCAGGAGTTATTCATTAACAAACAGTATTTAATGAACACCTACTTGTTTGTCAAGAACTAATCTAGGTGCTGGGGACGTATCAGGAGACATATCATGCCATTATTGTGTATACATAAAATAATTTGAGAAATTTTATTGCCTTTTTGTTATTTAGACTTCCTACATGGATGGGATCATGAGTTTATGTTCCTCTGATCAGATCACCTTTTTATTCTCAAGAAGTATTTCTAGTTTCCTCATGCAGACCCTGAACAACAAACTTATTCCGAGGTATCCCTATGTTTATATATTTTTATGTTCACATTGGGCACTCGGAACTAAATTGCATTTTCAAAATTAATTCTATTTATATATGTATTAATTCATTCAACTAGAATATTCAATAACTGCTGTTTTGTGCCAGTTACTATTCTGGTAGTAGAGATGCAGCAGTGAAAAAAATAAAAAATAAGTAACTAGAACTTACTTTCATAGAATTTTTATTCTAGCAAGGGTGTTCTGACACAAATATAATAGGTAAAATATGTAGCATGTGGACAGTGATAAGTTTTCAGGAGAAAAATAAAGGAGGACAATGGGGGAGAACTGTTGGTGTATGTGTGTGTATTTTTCAAAATTGCTCGGGTGATGCCTTCTTGAGTCGAAAATATTTGAGTAATGACTTAAAGGAGACAAGAAAGGTAGCAATGTGGATAATATCTGCTTTTAACAGATATTAAATAACAGCGAATGCTTGAAAACAGTGTTTTTAACAAAGCAAGTACAAAGGACCTGAGATAAAAAGTTTAACTGGTCAGTTCAATGAGGACCAAGGAAGCCAGTGTGTCTGATGCTGAGTGCATTAAAATGGAGTGGTGAACTGCAGATGTGGATAGAGAAAAAGTCATGGCAAGACTTTAGGAGCCTTAATAAAGACCAGTGTCCTCAGAAAATAGAGGAAAGATGATGTGAAGAGACACAGGGAGAAGGTGGCCATTTTTCCCCGTGCCAAGGACAGAGGCCTGGGACAGATCCTTCCTTTACAGACCTCAGAAGAAACCAACCCTGCCGACACCTTGAGTTTGGACTTCTGGACTCCAGAACTGTGAAAAAATAAATTAATTGGTTAAGACATCCAGTTTGTGGTACTTTGTTATTGCAGCCCTAGCAATCTAATACATTGAGACATGTTCAGTGTGAGAACAAACCTCATCACCATAATGTTTCATACAATCAACAGAGATAATATAATGTCAGATAAAACAAAATGATAAACATAGCCCAAAAGAAAACTGAAGAAACCTTTAAATGCTTACATGACAGTCCAATCAAAGACTACTAATATATCAAAAATTGAAGTATAGACCTCTAAGCTCATATTCAGCATGGCCTATAGCAAGAAGCAGTAGATACTTCGGGATCAAATCTACTCGGGTCCCAATCCAATAGTAGCTGTATAATCACAGAAGGGTTACTTAACAACGATGTGTTTCAGTGGAGTCATCTCTAATGTAACAATAATAACAGTGCTTACCTCAAACTGTTGGTATAAGGATTACAGTATTTTGCCTTGTATAATGTGCCCTTTTTGCCCAAATTTGTGAGGAAAAAATAAGGATGCACATTATACATGGGTAGTATTAGTTCCGTAGCTATACAAATGTTTTTAATTCTCTTACTTATGCTTATGAGTTAAAAGTGTAACTTTAGAAATCAATAATGATAATGCAAAATAATACCCTGGAATATGATCATCGGTTTTGCTGAACTTACGATGAACTTGCAATGACAAAGAGTTCTTGGCCTTCTACGATACGTAAATATTGTAAATTTGGTACCGGTACATACAATTTCTTGTGCCTTATATCTGTTCTTGTGTTTTGTAATTATTTGTTACATAAAATTTCTTGTACCATAATATGTTAAAAAATAAATGCTAAAATTCCTTTATAATACAAAAAAGTACCCAAATGTAAACAAATAAGAATTTGAATTAAAAAATTAAAAAGAAACATTTTTTTTCCCTGAAACTTGGGTCAAAAACATGGGTGCGCATTCAACATGGGGACCCATTATACATGGAAAACACAGTACTTATTTAAAACAAAAGCTATCATTTTTAGCTTTATATTTAGCATAAAGCTTGAAAAATATTGCTGAATCTTCATTATTTAGCTTTGGAAGAGGGGCTTTTAATACAGTTCTGATCAACATTAACTGCCAAAGGCAAGAAGGAGCAGGTTAAGATGAACAAAACAGCCAGAGTGAACTTGAGGAAACAGGAAATGGTTTCTGTTGTTTGCACCATTTCTTTCATCATCAATCAAATACTCTT
Organism: Hipposideros armiger; assembly: GCF_001890085.2. Classification (NCBI taxonomy): domain Eukaryota; kingdom Metazoa; phylum Chordata; class Mammalia; order Chiroptera; family Hipposideridae; genus Hipposideros; species Hipposideros armiger. The sequence continues at coordinate 1,230,470 of NW_017731453.1, read as the reverse complement.
TGTAATTCAAGTAGGAACACATCTCTAATAGACTGCATGAAGAGTATGTGAGTATGTGCAATTGGTTACCAGTACAGATGAGAGTGTGTGTGTGTATATATGTATCTTTTGACTTCTAGTAAGTCCCTAATACTAATCACAAGATTTTAGGCAAGACACTTGACTTAGCTTCTATGCCTTTGAATTTATACAATTAAAGGATTAGTTAATCTACTTATTACTAGGCATCTAAATATTTCTAAGATTCCTTTTTTCTAAACATTCCATGATTACATGATTTAAATAAATATATAATAGCACAAGGTGTCCTGGAATGACAGGATTCCTTTTTTTAGTTTAGATGAATCGATTTGCCTTGTTAAAAACATAGCACTATGTTTTTTATTGTTTGTTTGTTTTTTTCCTTTTTCTCTAGAAACAGTGGTATAGATTCGCCTTTAAGAGACGGCAACGCCTGTGTTGTGGGGTTGGACGGGACGGTTGATGACTGTTTTAGCTTTGCAAAAGTAAAGCTAGATCCCAATCTGAAATGGAAAGCTTGAAACAGCAAAGCTAAAGAGTTTGGATAATACAGTAATAGCAGAATAACATCTCTGCAGATAGTAAAACTAAATTTATTTTATCTAATCTTTAGGATTTGACACCATGGTACTACATACAGTAGACAAATCTTATATAAGACTTAGAGGAAAATGTTGGCAGCCCAGGGTGTAATATGAGAAGAGGAACACAAGAGAATATGGCTAGACTCTGTGTTCAAATATGTGTAATTTAAAGTTTTAAGACTGTTTCATACATAGTAATTTACATGTATTATACCCAAGTCTGCAGTAAATCTTATTAAATATGGTAATGTGGACTTATCTAAAATAGTGGGAAATTGACACAATGGTTTATGTAAATACAAGTGGCATGTGAATAAAAGGGACAACAGTAGGTACCAGAAGGAACACGAGATCATCAGATAGATAAAAGTGATATGCAAATTAAAATCCTAAATCAGGTACAGTGCAACAACAACAACAAAACCCCAGGCCCAGGAGGTAACACTGGTAAATTCTACCAAACACTGAAAGAATTAACAGCAATCCTTTAAAAAGTTTCCAAAAATAAAAGCGTATAATGCCCTTCTTAACTCATTCTATGAGGCCAGTCTTACTCTGTGTCTTAGTCAGCTCTGGCTGCTATACCAAAATACCCTAGACAGGGTGGATTATAAACAATAGAAATTCATTTCTCACAGTTCTGGAGGCTGGAAGGCCCAGATCAGAGTGCCAGCATAGTTGGGTTCTCCTGATATCTGTCTTCCAACTTACACACCACCGAATTCTCATTGTATCTCACATGGCAGAAAGCAGAGAAAAAAAGCAAGCTCTCTAGTGACTCTTACCAAGGGCACTAATTCCACTCAGGTGGGCTCCACCCTCCTGAATTCATCTAATCTTAATTCTCTCTCAAAGGCTCCACCTCAAAACACCATCACAGGATGGGGTAGTGCTGCAACATGTGGGTTTGGGGGGCAACATTTAGTCCATAACACCCTTATACAAAAGCCAGACAAAGACATCACAAGAAAACTACAGACAAATATCCTCTTTGAATATTCGTGCAAAAAAAAATCACATACTAAATAGCAAACCAAATTCAGTAAAAATTAGAAGTATTCTATATCATAACCAAGTGAGATTTAACCCAAAACTGAAAGTTGTTTTAATATCCACAAATAAAGCAGTGTGATATAGCATGTTGAATGACTGCCACCCCAACAAATTTAATTTTAAAAACAAGAACCATATCTCAATAGATGCAGAAAAAAATTTCTGACAAAATCCAATAACTTTTCATAATAAATCACTAAACTTCCACCCTTATTTATTTCATTCTTCTTAATACTTTAATGAAAATGAATTACATTTTATTCCATGTACATTTTCATGCAATTCTTTATATCCTCCTTTATATCCAGGGTCAAGAACGGGCAAGTTATGACCAGATGTTAGCAGTCCTATTTTCCAAGCACTTCCCGATGGCCAGATACCCAGAAATTGGGACACAATACGCAAAATTAGCTCACCAATTCTCTAAAAACTCAAAGCTAGATTCCAACCACACACTTACATTTTAAACATAGCACTATACTATACCCTGAACTCAAACTGCTTGATTAGAACAAATTCCATTTAACAATTTTATATTTAAGGAGATTATTTAACTACTGTAGGAAACATTCTAGTGACCTAGTGGCCAAAGAATAAAAGTTTTGACTCCATTTTTTGTTTGTTTCACCTGCAGAGGCCTTGACTTAAATTAAGAATGGGGATTTTTCTCAGAGGTTCCTTACCAAGAGTTTACAAGGAGGCCCAGAAGGTGGTGAAAAAAAGGTAAATACACCTGCCCTTTTCAAAGTTATTAATGAGGATGAGGTTATAAAATAAACCCTAATTTTTTTAAAGAGAGTTATTTTTAAATCCTATAGTTTTATGTTCTCTGTCTACTCTTTCACTTTATAATAAAGCATTCTTTAAAATGAAAATCTCAGATTATGATACAGAAATAGGTACACAGTATGTAGGGGACTTAAAAATTCTGACAAGTGAATTCATGTTAAAGAGGTTAGAAAGGTCTGAAATAAGACTGCACATCTAAAATATGTATGCCCATTAAAAAAATAAAATGCCCACACCCCTTTCCTTTTATATGAATGACAACATGTCAATTAAGGATTAGGAAATTCCCAAATGATTTCTTTGATATCAGTGTACACGGCGGAAAGCCTTAAATATTGGTCTCCCATAAATTTCCACACACAAATTCCTGAAATAAGGCTTTTTGACCCAAAGTGAACAGGCTATTTGCATTCCTTTACTACCAGCTGTATAATTTCAACAACTGAACTGGCTAGCTAAACAAGCATTCCCACACAGCTGCAAAACCCTCAAGAAATTGTAGACAGGCTATTAAACTATGATTTATGAAGTCGGCTTTTGTTCAACCAAGTGATTAGAATTTAATAAGTTGGCCTACTTAGCTCTGAATTAGACACGACCAGTCAGAAGAAAAATATGTATGAGAAATAAGCTTATGAGAAGGTTTGTGTCTCATATCCTAATAGGCAATTTTATTCAATTATCAAACAATTCTTCAAAGTTCAGTGATAGGCACTCCATGGAATAGAAGATGGTGCGAAATGTGGGCCCTGCCCGCAGGAGGCTTACATAGTCTAATATGTGAACCAGATTTGTCCATAGATACTCTACATTACAGGGCATCATGGAGACACAAATATAATACTGTGGAAGTCAGATTTGGGCAAAATACTGCCAGCGAGGGAGCTAAAAGAAGGCTTCCAAAAAAAAGTAGCACTTAGTTTTTCTTTGATAATGTGTAGTATCTGGATATAAAAAAGGGAAAAATTGCAGAAAAATGTACATGGAACAGAATGTAATTCACTTTAATGATAAAGTCTTAAGAAGAGTGAGGTGAATTACAGCTGGAAGTAGGAAACATGGGTCAGATAATAACTAGCAGAACTGTGATCTCTGAGCTGTGACTACAGCAACCTGTGAAGAAAAGATTTAATTGGGTTCAGTTAACCAAATTTTTACCAAGGGCCTACTATGTGCCAGACATAGAGAATTAGGGCTTAGAGTAATACGTGAGACAAAGAGAGCAAACAGTAGAAAACTGTAATACTCAAATTGTAAGCTAATGAGCACCAGAATGAGGATGGTGACTAGAGAGCGTACCTCATCTGTATTGTACTATTTTGCGACTTCCGTTCCCAGAATAGTGACTGACACAGAGTAGGTATTCAATCAACACCAGTAAATGAGTAAATAAATCAAGAAATTAAAAAACAAATGAACCACAGAGGTCTGTGTCTGGGTGGGTGGGGAATGGAGACTCCTTTAACAAAAGTTGGAAAAGAAACTCATTTCAATGAATGGACAAAAGTTGTGGATGGATAAGGTATCTTCTAAAGAGACACAGGTGATAAAAATCCTAACACCTTGCCCACTCATGCAGGGTTCATGCCACCCTGTACTTAAGATTTAGATACACACTAAATGTTTTGTCACTGCCTCCTATCTTTAACAAATGACAAATGATTCACGAGAATAATAAAAACCATCTCCCCATCGATAGCTGCCAAAATCGAGGATGGTCATTGTCAACGAGAAGGCCAGCTACAGAGAAGTAATAATTACACTGTAAATCAGAGGAAATATGAAGAAGCACTGAAGATTGATTGGCAAATGAAAATTTAATTTTATTACAACAACAAAAGAAAACCTAATCTATGTGTCAACCAAGAGACAAGAGAACCATATGCTTTGCTGCCCCACAGGCCCCAATGCAGGAAGATGCTGAACAGGGAATCAGGTTAGAGCAACAGAAGGCCAATATACTTGCTTTGATTCTGTTCCCAGATGTCTGCCTTTATGAAAGCACCATTTTTAGGAATAAATGTGTAATATAAATAGTACAATAGAGGACTGCTTAGTTGATACACAGACAAACAAGGAAAAGTCCTTAATATAATGAATGAAATCAAAGCTGCATTCCAATCCCATTCATTTTAGCATTCTACACCCATGACATTATGTATATGTATGCTGATTGTCTTGTTACCCAATCATAAATGAGGTTCCATCAATTCGAAGTTTTTTTTTAATTGTTTCTTTTATTGGGGGACAGCCATGGTCATTGGTTACACATTGCTTACATGCTACAATAGCATAGTTGACTCTTTTAGGGAGGGCGCACCTCACAGTGGCCCATGTGGGGATCGAACCTGCAACCTTGATGTTATCACCACCACGCTATAACCAACTGAGCTAACCGGTCACCCCAATTCTAAGTTACTTTTGCTCTTTATGTATTTATTTATCAATAATCATTTATTTTTCTATTTATTTATCATGTATTTAGTTATTAAGAAAGCAAAAGAAGCAAAGGGTGGAAGAAATTGAATTGTTGCCGATTTGGGAAATTTTGTTTTAAGTTTCTTTGTGTATTTCAAGCAGGTCAAAATAAATTGTAGAATTTGCCCCTGGAATATACTAGACAATAAAAGATGAATAGGGCTCTTTTGTCCTCTTCAGATTGGAAGACGGGTTTAAAATTAAGGGTTGCACAATACTTCATAAAACAAATTGTAGCCCTTGGGAGTCTGAATCATTCATTTCATCTTCCTGAACGTTTAAATGATAATGCGGGAGACACAATTTACAAATCCATTCATTCATTCAATCATTCATTCAGTCAGCATTTATTTTGAAGGTACTGTGTGTCAGTTACTATTCTATGAGATGGGGGGAAACAATCCAAACAAATCCCCTTTCCTCATAGACATGTTCCAGAAGAACAGAAACAGAAAATGAATGAATTGATATGCAGATTGTAATAAAATACAGTTAAACCTTGGATTGCGAGTAACTGGGTTTGCGAGTGTTCCGCAAGATGAGCAAACATTTCTAATACATTTTAACGTGGTAAACGAGTGATGTCTTGCAATACGAGTAGTTTGTTTCCGGAAGGAATTATGATCGCAAACCAAGATATTACTGTACTATAAAGCCAAATAAGTCAGAATATAGGTATAGAAAATGATGGAGGGCCTACAGGTAATTTAGATATTCTTTTCATAATTAATTTTAATGTATGATTTTTCATGTTTTTTTAGATGTAAAAGATTTCATGAAAAAATGACAAATAGAATGTATGCAGACTGTGTTGGTTCAGTTACCTAAACTTATCTGATGATTATTATTCCACTAAGTGATTTGTTATGTGACAAAACTGTTCACAGCAATAAGTTGTTTTTAATATTTTATAGGCACAATCAACATGAATCTTTCTGATAAGCCATTCAGATTCTGTACTCTCAAGATTAATAGATAATTTTATCACACCTGATTACATTTTTAGGCAGGAAAAAGTGGATAATTTAAAGAAATAAAATCCAGCCCACTTATTTGAAATTCTCAATGGATTTCTGATTATATTGCACACTGCATCCTCTGTTCATTAAATAATTCTTTTTTTCTTAGTCAATTTCCTTCAAATTTTGAAGAAAAAAAATCTAGCCAGATGAATCAAACAACTGGCCTTAAAAACAAATCCTGATGGGGCAGCCAGGTGGCTCAGTTGGTTACAGCACGTGCTCTTAAGAACAAGGTTGCCGGTTTGATTCCTGCATGGGATGGTGCGCTGTGCTTCCCACAACTAGATTGAAAAAAAAAAACAGCAACTGGACTTGGAGCTGAGCTGCGCCCTCCACACTAGATTGAAGGACAATGACTTGACTTGGAGCTTTTGGGTCCTGGAAAAAACACACTGTTACCCAATAAAAAAAAATTAAAAATTAAAAAACAAAACCCACCAAATCCTGATATACTCTCTGCCCTGCATCCAAACGTCTCATTTGTAGTATCCTCCAAAATGTTTCTCTTCATTTTTCTCACCTATCTGTCCATATTGATGTCACTCTAACTCATCATCTCTCTCCTTGAATAACTGAATGTCTTAAATTAGTTGTATCTCTTTGTTTCTCTCCCGACATATTCACCTTTCCCAAAGGGGGCTAGATTCATTTAACCAAAATATGTCTCTGATCATATTTCTCTCCTTTCAAAAATTTTTAATGGCTCCTCAGTGCTCATAGTTATTGGCATTTCTCCAACAGCAATTATGTACGTATTATATATTATATTACTAGACAGCCTTTAATACAGAAGGAGCTTTCAGCGAATGAGGGTCACTGTGTATGCCCTCAACTCAAGTGACAATTGATAATCTGGGGTTTTTTTGTTTTTGTTTTTATTGTAGTAGAGATGCTTTCCTCTTAGTGTCTTATGAACCACCTGTAAATAATATTGTGTGTCAACTATAATTAAAAATTGTTAAATTTTTCTAACATGAAAGACAACTCAGCCACAAAATGAAAAAGGATGCAAAAAAAATGTATTAGAACGGAAAAAAATGACTTAAACTGAATAATCTAATTATCATTCTCAAGAAGACAGACAATGAACAGGAAAACAAAACTACATAAAGTAGAAGAAAAGCGATAATAAAGGGGAAAAAATCAATAAAATAGGCAAAAATGTGCAAAGAAGAAAATTGGCGACAGCAAAAGTTGATTCTTGGGAAAAACCAACACAATTGATAAACCCTTCATAAGAATGCTCAAGAAAAATGCAGAAGGCAAGAATCACCAATGTCAGTAATAAAAAAAAATCATTATAGTTTCTATAGACAATAAAAATATATTAGTACCTTTATGAAAATTTATATTAAATATATATTCCTAGAAAAACATAATAAACAAAACTAACCAAAAAAAAGAGATAGGAAAAGCCAGGCTAAGATGACTTTGCCAGTGAATTTTCTAATCTGTTACAGAGTAATAATATGGATATTACATACATTATTCCAGAGAATAGAAAAGAATTATTATCCAGTTCATTTAATGAAGTCAGCATTACTCTGATACAACATTTTATAAGGCTATGGCAAAAAAAATAAAATTTCGGGACGGTCCCTCTCATAAACATAGATGCAAAACTCCTAAATAAAATAGTAGCATATGAAATGCAGTGTTATAAAAGGGATAAAATACATTTTGTCCAAAGTAGAGTTATTGTAGGAAGTGAATTTGATTTAATATTTGAATATCAATCAATGAAAACCACATTAACATAAAACAGAGGAAAATGATATGATCATATCACCATATGCAGAAAAACATTAGAATTCAACATCATTCATGGAAAAAATACTCTAAACAAACTAAGAATAAAAAAGAAATCTTTAAAATTGGAAAATACCTACAAAGTCCTTCAGCAAAAGTCATACATTATAGTGAAATATTAAAAGTGTTTCCTCCTGAGGTCAGGAATGAGAAAAGCAAGTTGCCACATCTATTCAGCATTATACCAGAAATTCTGGACAATCCAATATGAAAGAGAGAGCGAGAGAGAGAGAATATGAAGGCGGAGGAGGAGGAGGAGGAGGAAGGAAGGAGGAGGAGGAGGGAGGAAGAAAGGAAGGAAGGAAGGAAGGAAGGAAGGAAGGAAGGAAGGAAGGAAGGAAGGAAGGAAGGAAGGAAGGAAGGAAGGAGGGAAGGAAGAAAGGAAGGAATAAATTTGGAATAGAAGATATAAATCTGTTATTGTCAGAGGTCATGACTGTGTAATTGAAAAGTCAAATGAATCAACAAATTATTAAAAATAATAAGTTTTGCTAAATTACTGAATGTAAGATTAACATAAAAATAATGTTTATTTCTTTATAGAATTAAAAAACAGAATTTAAAAAAATACCATTACAAATAGCATAAAAAACAAGTATCTAGGAATAAATTTAACAAAAGATATGACTGACCTCTACACAGAAAACAATGCAATATTACTGAGAGAACATTTTCAAAAGCCTAAATAAGTATCAAGGTATATCATGTTTATAAATTGGAAGACTCAAAATGTCATTTCCACAAATCGATCTACAGATGCAGTGCAATTTGAATCAATGTCCCCTTGAAAATGATTGCAAAATTGACAAGTTAACTCTACAATTTATATGGAAATGCAAAGGGACAAGGATAGCCAAGATGGTCTTAAAAGACTATAAAAGGATGTACATTACTGTCTATAAAGATGTATTTTAAAGCTAGAGTAACTAACTGAGTATGCATTTGGCTTAGACAAATAGGATAAAAAGGAGAAACCAGAAACACACACACACACACACACACACACACACACACAGAGTCACAAATATTCCACTGCAAATCAGTGGGAAAGGTATTGTTTTTCCAATGAATAGTTCTGGGTCAATTTGATATGTACATTCAAAAACATATACCTTTAGCCTTACCTAAGACCAACACAAACAGCAATTCCACATAATTTCCAGTATGAAAAGTAAAACAATAAGTCTTCCAAGAAAATAAAAACCTCTAAGAAGTTATCTTTGTGATCTTAGGGTGTGCAAGATTTCTTTATCACTATTAGAAACACTGCCCATAAAAGATAACATTCATAAATTGAAGTTCATCAAAAGTTATCAATGAGTATAAACATGCAAGCTGTAGCATTGAAAATTATATCTGCAACAAATATATGTGACAAAGGCTTCATGTACGGAATGCACAGACATTCTTACAAATCAATACAAACAAATTAAACTCAATAGGAAAATGGGCAAACAAACTGAACAGGCAATATATAAGAAATAATATTCAAGGGCCGGCCGAGTGGCTCAGTTGGTTAAGAGCTCGCTCAAGAGTTTGAGCTCTGAGCAACAGTGGTTCAATGCCAGCCCGAGCTGAGCAGCCGCTAAGCTACCAATAGGTAGCAGGATGGCTCAGCTAAAAAAAAAAATAATAATAATAATAATAATATTCAGATTGATAATAAACATATGGAAACTGCTCAACATCACATTAGCAATAAAATGCAAATTAAAATGACAATGAGATATGATTATACACTCATCACAATGGTTACAATTTAAAAGACAGGAAATAAAAACTGTTAGCAGGGGCCGGCCAAGTGGAGCATTGGTTAACAGCTGGCTTTGGATGCCAGAGGGCCCCAGTTTGGATCCCACATATGAGGGCCAGTGACACTGCCNTCTACAGCTAAGATGCTGAACAACAGCTCAACTTGGAGCTGGGCTGCCATGAGTCGCTGGCGATGGCGTAGGCTGCAACCCCTGCTGCAGTGGGTTGCGATGGGCTACCGTATGTAGCCAGCAGCCGCCGTGAGCGGCCGTCCAGAAGGCGGCGACTGATCTGCCTCACACGAGAAGAGCCCAATGATGGTGCCAACTTGGGCCAGTGAAGCAGCGCCCTCCACAACTAGACTGAAGAACAAAAGGACAGCAACTTGTCCGTTCCCCTTCCGCCAATTCCCCAGCGCTGTTCCCCTCCCCCAATTCCCCAATAAAAACTTTAAAAAAAATTTGTTTAATAAAAAATAAATAAATTTTTCTAGCAGTGAGGATCACAATACCTTTTTCCCCTTTCCATCCCATATTAATAAAGAGTACCAGATAATTCTATGTTATGGCAAACATAGGTTACATATAAATGATCATTTTTAAATTAAAACATAATGTTGAATTGCATATTTGTTTATCTAAAAAGTGAAGAATGCTACAGCCATTATGAGAAACAGCATGGAATCCCTCCAAAAATTAAAAATAGAACTACCATATGAGCCATCAATCCCACTTCTGGGAATATATCCAAAGGAAATGGAATCAGTATCTCGAAAAGTTATCTGCACCCCCATGTTTACTGCAGCATTCTTCACAATAGCCAAGATGTGAAAATAACCTAAGTGGAAATATATATTTTGTCTTCTTACAGAAGTCCCAATAACTCAAGCCATAAAATTAGAATTTGCTTATTGCTCTGAATATTTACATTTGGCACGTAATTATATTTATAAAGAAAATTAATAGCAGAGATGCATTCATTCATTTAAACAATATTTGTTGAGTACTTACACTGTGCCGCCATCTTTATGCATGTTAATCTTACTTAATTCCCACAACAACCTAGTGAGGTAGGTTTTATTATTAAAAGTGTGTGACTATGGAAATTGAGAGTGTGCTTTAGTAACTTCCTCGAAATCTAATAGCTGCAGTGTGAATGGAAAAATTGCAGAGCCTGCTTTCATTTCTCTGGCTCCAGCGACCATATTCTTACCACCACCACGGTGTACTCACTCTCTTTGTGCTAAGAGTAAATAAAATGCAGGAATAGCTCAGAAATAGGTGAGCAGAGAAAGATTCCCAGAGTAGGTGGCTCAATGGCAGTACTTAAAGAAAGAGTGGGAAGGATAAGCCAATTGAGGAACCAAGGAAAGAAAAATCCACCTACATAGAGGCATTAAGTTGTTCAAGAGCCTGTTACATCCCTAAAATACAAGTAGTATATGACTGTGTTCCCCCCAAATTAGCATGCTGTCTTCCTACTCACCAATGTGATACTATTAGAGGGTGGAGCCTTTGGGAGGTACTTAAAATTCCACGAGGTCATAAAGGTGGACCCTTCACGAATGGGATTTCCCTTTTAAGAGTCCTGAGAGTTCTTGCGTCCTTGGCTCTGCTCTCGACCACGACCACGGAAGGATACACAGAGAAGCCAGCAGTCTGCTAGAAGAGGGTTCTCACCAGAGCTTCCAGCCTCCAGGACTGTGAGAAATAAACCTCTTTAGTTTAGAAGCCCCCCATTCTATGGTATACTTGTTACAGCAGCCCAAAGGGACGAAGACATACATTGTCATAGAATTTAGGGTGCAAGGAGAGACATTTGATTCAAGGCAGGGGCTGTATGATGAAGCACCATGGGTCCACATTAAGGGCTTTGAATTTCACCCCGATGTTGGTTAAAAAAAAATCAGATATTTTCTTAGGGGATAAGTACCACATTAAAAGAGTAAGTACCATACTCTTTCAATAATTAGAACATGGAGTGCCTTTAAAAATTCTGAGCTACTACTACTGCATCAAAATCCTGATCAGTCATCCCAGTGTACATACCACTCTTTGCCACTCGCTCTCGTCATCATGCTAGCGTAACCTATCTATCTGTGTACCCCATGCCTAAAATCAACATGGAAGATTACAAACAACTCCACGGGCAATTGTTGCTATAAAATCATGATCAATAATTTTAGATTGGGCCTTAATGCTTTCAAGGAGTCTTACCAGCCTTTTTTCGGTCAGCCCTTTCTCCCACTATTTAAGACTACTATTCCAAACTTCTCCCCGTGTCTTCAGAATTCCAACACCTCCTCTCCAGTTCTCACTCTCAGCAGATAATTCTGTTTCCTATTTCACCAGGGATGGTGAAGAATTAGAAAAGAATTTCCAAATGCTCCCACCATCCACATCTAGCCACCTACCTACATCTGTGCCTCTATAATGTGTGCCAAATCTCTCCAGCAATCGTTCTCTTTTTCTTCTACAGAAGCAATTTGCTCTCTCTAATGGACCATTCTAATCAGCATTAAAAGAAATAGGCCATTTCTCCAAAATAAAAATAAACCCTTTGTAAACCCATTTGTCTTTTATTTATAGCTCTTCTTTTTTATTTACAACAATACAATTTGAAAGCACTGTGTGTAATATATGCTCAATCTATTCCCTCCCATACTCTTTAGAACCCACTCCACTCCAGTTGGCCATTTTCATCCACTCACTTTCTAGAAGACCTCTTCCGGTGTGTTTTTTACCACACAAAAGTTCGTAACTTCCAAATATTACCTCCAGTGCTCTCTCCTGACCTGTAGATGGACATATATCAAACCACATCCATAATATCACCACTTTGATGTCTAATAGACCATTTAAACTTAATATACCCCAAACAAAAGCCCTGATATTCCCCTCAAATGAAGTCCTTTGCAGTGTTCTTCATTTCAGATAATGGCAAATCATCAAGTTGTTCAGGCCAAAAAACTCTTCAGTCATCCTTGACTTCACTCCCTCTCTCACGTCTAATCTTGCAGGAAATTTTGTTGACCTTTCACTTCAAAATATATCTATACTACAATCATTCATCACCATCTGTAATCGTACCACACTAGTTCAAGGCAACAAACATCATTTCTTACTTGGATTATTACAATAGCTTCCAAATTTATTTTCTTGCCTCTGCCCTTGAAGTTTCTCACTTTATACTCAATACGATAGCTAGAGTAATCCTGTTCATTGCAAGGCAGGATATGTTATTTCTCAATTCAAAATCCTGCAAAAGTATCTGATTTCCCATAACGTAATTGGTAAGTCCTTACTAAATTCTACAAGAGGCTGTTGGTCTCTATCTACCTCTCCAACCTCATCTTCAACAACTCTTTCCATCCCTCACTCCTCTTCATCCACACTGGCATTCTGACTATTCTTTCATCAACCACACTGAGGAGGTCCACATCTAAGTTTTTTTGTGTTTTTTTTTGTTTTTTTAGCTGAGTCATCCTGCCACCTGTTGGCAGTTCAGCTCTGGCCGGGACTCAAACCGTTGTTGCTCAGAGCTCGCACTCTTGAGCGAGCTCTTAACCAACTGAGCCACCCGGCTGGCCCTGACACCTAAGTATTTTTACACTTTTTATTCCCTTTCATATCATTTTCTTCCCACAGATATCTGTATGGCAATCTCTCTCACTTCATTCAGTTCTGTATTTAAAGGTCAACTGCTTGGGTCAACTGCTTCCAGTTAAGATATAGATATTTGTATTTTAAAATGTGGCATTCAATCTAACAACTATAAAAAAACAGATGAGCTACAAAATCATAGGTAAAAAGAAGAAACAAAAGCAAGCAAGCAAATCAACAAAATATCAGAAAGCTGAGGATACAATAAGCCTAAACGAACTAAATTCCAGAAAAGGAAAAGCCATTCATAGGAGAGAAGTGATCCACAAATGTTTTTGTCCAAGGGGGAAAGTACTTGCCATTGACTGGGATAAAAAGAAACTCCAAAAATTTAATTACCTTGTAATGCCTACACATTAGATGAAGTGATAGATTGGAATGTCCAGAAGCTCTCAAAACAGAATGTGATTGCATCCATCTGCCAAATCTTTCCCAAGAGTCTTCATGTACTACACAAGGGTACTTTTACAAAAGCTAGGGTAATGGCAGCATTGCTGAGAGAAATCCCTTCTAGGTATTCTAGTTTTTCATAAACTGTATGTAAGGAAATTGCCTTCCTGAAGACTGATGGCCAGGGAACAGAGTAGAGAGTGATATCCTAAGGTGCAAGAGTGCCTGGAGCAGAAATAGAAAGCAAAGAGAGCTCTGCAGTTACCCTAAAAGCTGAAAGCCATGTTGGAGAGACGAGAAAGATCTCCCACCGTCTGGAAAGCACAAAGAGAGATAAACCATATTCATGGACAGAAAAATTCAACATTATTGCAATATTTATTTTCCCTGAATTTATCCATAGATTCAATATAATCCCTATAAAAGTTCCAGCAGAGATTTTTGAATAAATTGGAAAGGTGATTCAACCTTTATTTAGAAACACAAAGGACCTAGAATAAGCAAAATAATTTGAAAATCAACAAAATGATGAAATTACCTGATTTCAAGACTTACTATGAAGCTATAGTAATCAAGCTTACTATGAAGCTATAATGTTATTCCTCTGTAGCCTGGTGTAAGGATGGAAATATAGGTCAGTGGAACAGAATAGAGGGTATAGAAAGAGACCCACGTGACCAGTGTATGCTCAATCAATGCACCAAGCCATTTTAATGGGGAGGGAAAAATCTTTTTAGCAAACTTTCCTAAAACTAATGATTATCTGTGCAGAAAAAGTGAACCTTGACATTACACCATACATCACAGCCCTAAACATAAATCTGAGAATCATACAGCTTCTAAAAGAGAGCATAAAACACCTTCATGGTCTTCATGTAGGTAAGACTGCTTGACAAGTTTGAAAAGCACTAGACATAAGAAAATATTTACATAAATGGGCTTCATCAAACTTAAATTTTCTATTCGACAAAAAACAATAAAATGAATACACAAACCCTGGGCTGAGATAGATAGTACAGCAGTTCCCTTACCCATCTGTGGTTTTGCTTTCCATGGTTTCATTTACTCAGACAATCACAGTCCAAAAAATATTACATGGAAAATTCCAGAAAGAAACAATTCATAAATTTTATACTGTGCATCGTCCTGAGTAGCATGATGAAATCCCATGGTATCCCACTGTCCCACCCAGGACGGGAATCATCCCTTTGTCCAGCATCTCCACACTGTACATACAGCAAATTAAGATATTTTGAGAGAGAAACCACATTCATATAACTTTTATTACAGTATATTGTTGTAATTGTACTATTTCATTATTAGTTATTACTGCTAACCTCTTACTGTGCCTCATTTATGAATTTAACTTTATCACAGGTATGTACATATAGGAAAAAACATAGTATATATAAGGTTCAGTACTATCCACAGTTTCAGGCATCCACTGGGGGTCTTGGAATGTATCCTCCCATGGGTAAGGGTGGGAACTGCTATATATACAAAGGGTGCCAAAAAACGTATACACATTTTAAGAAAGGAAAATTGTATTAAAATTGTAAGGCTTAATATATACCAATAACGAAAGATAAATACAAGTCATGTTTGACTTCTGCAATGACAAGAGATGCTCTCAAAGTGGTTCCCATCAGCA
This sequence comes from Hipposideros armiger, assembly GCF_001890085.2. Taxonomy (NCBI): domain Eukaryota; kingdom Metazoa; phylum Chordata; class Mammalia; order Chiroptera; family Hipposideridae; genus Hipposideros; species Hipposideros armiger. The sequence continues at coordinate 1,215,259 of NW_017731453.1, read as the reverse complement.
TCCAGACACTTCTGATTATGGCAAACTACTGCTTGAACAACGTTGACCAAAGTGTCCACTTGTATACATTTTTTGGCACCCCCATGTGTAATTAATTATTGGTTTATTTTCCATCCTCCCCCTGAATGTTCACTCCCTGAGGTGAGACAGCTTTGTCTGTTTTGTTCATTTATATCTGCAAGCCTACAACATTGCCTGACACAGAGTAGGGGCTCAATAAATATACGTTGAATAAATGGATAGGTTCTAAATAAATTGAAATTTATTAGACTATATTCATTACAATGAATCTATAATGTTATTCCTCTGTAGCCGAAAACTAGGGGCACTTGGAGATGCCCAGATAAAGGGCCTAGTCTTTCACTTTTTTTTTGGCACATGCAGCAAGCATAGGCTGCATTTTCTTTTCTCTTTTTTTTTGCATTTTATTTTCTTGATGGAAATGGCTGCAATATTTTTAAGCATCAATATCTCAGAATGGCATAACGACTAAACATTTATCTGGCAGTGAACTTTGGCTGAAAGACGTACATCAAAATTATGGGGTCAATTAATGAAAAAGAAGTCAAATTACCCCATGTTACATTGAATAAACTAACAATTATAGTTAACATTTAATTATTCAAATAATGAGTTTGCAAATGCTAATGTGCGATGTGCCCAAGGCCCCAGAGAAAATCAGTGATTAGCATTTACACCAGCTGATGTGTCTGAATGAGAGAAGTGGGGGGGAGAGACTCAGGGACAGTTCCTTCTAAGTTTCCTTTTGATAGATATGAACGCAGTAGGGCTCTGAGCCCAGAAGGGAGAGAATAACAGCATATTTTCACATGGATACCAATATGGATGTGGTTCACGATGCCCCTAACAGATTCCCAGGCAGTAAATCACAAATTTTTTTATAAGGAGCACCTATAATTCTGCCATCCAGGGTTTGCCATTGTTAACGTGTTCATGTATTTCCTGTCAGTCTTTCCTTGTATTACTTTTTAATAAAAATAAACATGCAATCATATGTACAATACTGACCATAATTTTAATAGTCCAGTTTTTTCACTTTAATGTGACTTCATCTTTTTCTCTTGTTTTCCTTCATACTTTAAGAAACTACGTTCTGGGATGTATAACATATATATGCAACTTTATGTTCAGCTTAGGGTTCAAAAGCAGGCCTCAAGATCATGTGCATTTCTTTTTTTTATATTTAATCTTTATAACACATCCAGAGGGGTCAGGGGGACCCCTGACAACACTGAACGGGATTATTCTGGAATACGTGGATTCTTCAAAGGGGTCATATTTGTTTCCTTTCAATCTCTTTTCTTGTGAGTAATAATTCTACTGATGATGTTACAAATCCAACCAATCAGCATTGCCAGTGATACTGTATTAATACAAAGATAGCATTCCTGTGGGATGTCCTTGTTGAGAACAACATGAACTCCCTAACTCCATATACACACAGTAACAAAACTCTTCAATAACAGTTGAATTGAAACAAGGAATCCAGTAGGCTTTGCTTGACAGGAGAAGTTTCTTCCTTTATATGATTCATAATGGGGGTGCCAAAAAATGTATACACATTTTAAGAGACGTTATCCATGGAATTACTTTTTGAAGTTGAATTACAATAGCAATGTGTAGTATGACGTTCGCTCAAAAGATGGCGCTAATCAAATGAATGCTAGCATCACCATGCGACAGGCGGGACAGTCAAAGAAAATGGTAGAAGCGTGGCTGTCATTTGAGGAATGCAAGACCATTTTGAAGTGGTATTTGACATTCGAGAACGTACTAGAAGTACAGTGGCGATGGAGGTGTAACTATGCAACAAGACCTCCAACATGCCTAATTCTTAATAAGTTTGAGACGCAGGGTACGATGTGTGATGTAAAAACAGGATGACCTGCAAGACCTCGCATAGCATCAAGTCCTGAGTCTCCTGATGTGGTGTTGAAACCGTTTACACGCTCACCACAGAAGTCTGCCAAACAATGTGCACATGAGACAGGAGTTAGCAGAACAAGCATACGACACATTCTTAAAACAGAAAATGGAAAGTTTTCATCCCAAGATTATTACATGTATATTCCTCTATTAGGGATTTCTGCATCCCACTGCCTCTACAGTAACAATTAGGCTTAAAGTTTCTCCTACACAACTTTTAAATCTTGACAACGGCAATACACAATTAGGCGATTCTTCCAATATCCTAAATTTTCTGAATTCCTAGTCCTTCTCTCACCCAATGATCTAGCTTTCCACACAACCTCACTCACTCACTCCCATGTACCCCAAACGTTGTCAAAACCAACAATTTCAATTTCACTATAATCCAATTTCACTTGCTACCATTTTGTATCTTTCCAAGTTATTTCCTTTACTACCTTGATTCCAACAAATTTCAATCTCCATTTTTTCATGACTCTTTTGATGTCATTTCCCTTCTCTTTACCCAGCTTTGTTCATTCAATTTTATAATAAATCATAAAATGACTACCTCACTCCCCACCGCTACCCCCACCCCCCCACACACACACATACACAACTCTCTTGCCCATCTCTTTAATCATAGTCCTCTACAGTAAATCTACAAAACTAGTTAAGTCAAACTCTCTTCTTACAAAATGCAGGAGAAAATGGTTATGGGGAGATTTATGCTGACTGGTCTCACTTTGAATTCATGTTCATTAATCTCAAGTAAGTCTTTAATGCTGCCAATTAATTCTAATACACTTCCTACTTCATTCTCTCCCAACTCTCTTAGAAGAGTATTTATATTTTTCTCTCTTCAAAACTCCTAATGGCACCATTCCCACCCTTACTCCCAGATAACTTTGCTTCCTATTACACTAATAATGATGAAGCGATCAGGAAAGAAATTTAAAAAAATAGGGCCGGCCGAGTGGCGCATTGGTTAAGAGCTGGCTTGGGACGCCAGAGGGCCCCGGTTCAGATCCCACATATGAGGGCCAGTGACACTGCCCTCTACAGCTAAGATGCTGAATAACAGCTCGACCTGGAGCTGGGCTGCCATGAGTCGCCAGCGATGGCATAGGCTGCAGCCCCTGCTACAGTGGGTTGCCACAGGCTACCATGTGTAGCCAGCAGCCAGTGTGAGTGGCCATCCAGAAGCCGGCGACTGATCTGCCTCACCCGGGAAGAGTGCAATGATGGTGCCAACTTGGGCCAGTGAAGCAACGTCCTCCACAACTAGACTGAAGAACAAAAGGACTGCAACTTGTCTGTTCCCCTTCTCCCGATTCCCCAGTGCTGTTCCCATCCCCCCAATTCCCCAATAAAATAAGAAGTTAGATAAAATACTTGTTAAAAAAAACAGAAGAGAGATTCCACAGACCCCCACCACCTGCCTGTATCTGTACATATATATTCACATCATTTAAAAAAAAATCACCTCTTCTTCACCATTTTCTCTAGCACTCTGCTCTTCCATGAATCCCTAAGCAAATATATATATATATATATATATATATATATATATATATATATATATATATATATATATATATATATATATATATATAAAATATCTCCCCCAGAAAGGCCTCCATAACTCTACACCTATATGACCCCCAACACCATCATGGCTTCAGTATAGAAGTCTTAACATGTACAAAAGTGAACTGCTGATCTTCCAGTCAAGGCTCCTTCAGCCACAGTCTTCCTCACCTCCGTTTATGGCAACATCGTCCTTTTTAATTGCCACAGCTATAAAGCTTGGAGTCGTCTTTGATTTGCCTACTTTTCTCCCACCCCATGTTAGCTTCTCAAGGAATTCTGATGATATGGGTTGAATTCTGTCCAACCCGAAAAAGATGTTGCAACGCTAACTTCCGGTACCTAAGAATGTGACATTATTTGGAAATAATTCATTGCAGATGTAATTAGTTAAGATGAGGCCATATTGGAGTAAGGTTGGCTGCCAACACAATATGACTGATTTCCTTGTTAAACAGAAGGCCATGTAAAGACAGAGAGACATACAAGGACAATGCTATGTGAGGATGAAGGCTGAAATTGGAGTTATATAGCTACAGGCCAACGAAAGCCAAAGATTCCCAGCAAACCACCAGAAGCGAGGGTGAGGCAAGAAAGGATCCCTTGCAGGTTTCAGAGAGCATGGCCTTGCTGACTTCTTCATTTTGAACCTCAAGCCTCCAGAACTATGAGACCATAAATTCTGTTGTTTTAAACCACCTAGTTTGTGCTACTCTGTTACAGCAGCTCTAGAAAAGCAATATACGTGGTATCTCTACATTCAAAATACATCTATAATTCAGTCGCCTTTTGCCTTCTCCACTGCTATCTCCCTATTTGAATGGGTCTGGTATGAACATGTTTAATGATATTAATATATTCCTGGAAACCTTGCTTCTATGTGACAAGCCACTAAATTTTTAAAGATCATGAATTTTAATACCAAATAATTGTGAATTCCATGTCAGCCAACAATATCTAACGATCACAGAAAGAAAAGCTAAGTTAAGTTAAACAATGAAAATCAAGTTTAGAGAAGCAACACATACAAATTTTAATTTATATTAATGGGTTTATACCTAAGTGCAATATAGTGACGTTTTGTGTTGTGCTCCAAGGGAAGAAGAAAAGACTTGATTGACAGTGGATGGTGGTTGGTGGAGAAGGAAAAAGACAGCGATCCTTTGAAAAATGGAGAAAGGTCAGGCGACAACTTTTAGGCAGCCATTCAATATTTTATACCAAGTAGGGTGAATTAACGCTAGGGAAAGGTCAATGTCTTTTGTTTCCCCATCTTTTCAAGTGTCTTTGTTCTACCCATATTTTACTTAATGCCTAGAGCTGTTCTCATTCTTTTTCTTCTATCTGCACTATTTTCTTGGCCAACTTTTCAACCTTTTGGGAGTTTGTAGTGCTCTTGCACTTAAATTGTATTAAAAAACAAAGTTATAGCATAGAAAAACACCTTAGGGCAAAATAAAGGTTGAACATGAGAGCACTTTTAATTCCATGGAAATAGCTAATGTGCACAGCAGACTAAAGAGCAGTAAAAGATGCTATTTCTTTATCCCAGTCATATGGTGTGCCAGCTCCAAGTAAAACTTTTGGGGTTTTTCCAAATATGGCACTTGACTCAACTGTGTTCCATATTTTCTGACTAGAAACGATTGGGTTGAGTCAATGAGCTAGATGCCTTTGCCTAAACATTTAAGGGCCAAAGAGCATTTCTTTTTTTTTCCTCAAGATTTTTATTGGGGAACAGTGTGCCTTTCCAGGACCCATCAGCTCCAAGTCAAGTAGTTGTTTCAATCTAGTTGTGGAGGGTGAAGCTAAGCAGCCCATGTGGGATCAAACTGGCAACCTTGGTGTTGTGAGCACTGTGCTCTAACAACCTAAGCAAACCGGCCACCTAAAAGAGCGTTTCTTATCATGTATTTATTTAATGTGTTTTTGGTGAAATGTCTTTCCGGCCTCACACCACCCACCCTGAAACAAACTTATCAGGAAAGAAAATATATGTTTTTAAGGTGTTTTATGGCAAAATCATGAACTGACTAAGCGTTAGGTGAGTTAAGTCTGTTTGGTTCAAAGGCACTTACATCACGTGACTCTGCATAAGCCTCTTTTTGACAAGGCCTTGAATTATAACTCAATCCTCTAACATTTCCCATCTCTTACGACTTGCCTACATTAGCCAATAGCTGGTTCTTTCAGCAGAAGGTTCAGTTAATTTTAGAGAAGAACTAGATCAGACCATGGGTATTTCAAAACCTTGCTCCCTAGGGCTGGCCGAGTGGCGTGGTTAGGAGTTGGCTTGGGACACCAGCTCTGAGAAGCAGGGCCCTGGTTCGGATCCCACATGAGGGCCAGTGATGCTGCGCCCTCTACAGCTAAGACGGTGAACAACAGCTTGACCTGGAGCTGGGCTGCCGTGAGTCGCCAGCAACGGCGTAGGCTGCATTGGGGCTGGCCGGGCAGCAGCCGTGAGCTTTCCTGAGCTGCCCTGAGCTGGCCAATGAGCGACTGCTTCACCCGGGAACAGCGCAATGATAATACCAACATGGGCCAGTGAGGTGACGTCCTCCACAACTAGACTGAAGAACAAAAAGACAGCAACTTGTTCCCCTCCCCCAATTCGCCAATAAAATCTTTAAAAAAAAAACAAAAAACCAAAACCTTGCTCCTTGTCTTCTTAGGAAAGTTCAGTCACATCCAGTGCAGCCAAGATCATAGGTATCAAGTCTTTGAATTGATTGGGCTCTACTTACAATAAAGACATAAACTCATTTGAGGGAGGGCACTATCTCTGGTCCCATGCTCCATCAGGCAATCTATCCTTACTGATAGTCAGATTGAGAAAGCAAAAACACAGGATGTGGCGGCCAGTTGGCTCAGTTGGTTAGAGTGCAGTGCTCATAACACCAAGGTTGCCAGTTCGATTACCACATGGGCCAGTGAGCTGTGCCCTCCACAACTAGATTGAAAACAATGACTTGACTTGGAGCTGATGGGTCCTGGAAAACCACACTGTTCCCCAATAAAATGTATTAAAAAAAAAAACCCAGGATGCCCAGCTAAATGTGACTTTCAGATAAACATGAAATATTGGGACATGCAAACATTGAATATGATATTTAGGACATACTTTTACTAAAAAAACAAATTGTTACTTACCTGATATTCCAATTTAAGTAAGTATCCTTTATTTTATCGAGCAACCTTATTACTAGAGAATGCGGCATCTATTAAAGAATCCCATTCGAGCTCACTAGAGCCTGCCCAACTACCTCAGTTATCCCTTATATCACTCCCATGAGGCACACAATCCCCAATCCCCCAAGGGTTCTGTAAGGATGCAGCTCACTCTACACACATTTACAAGAATGTGGAAATCACTTCCTAAGTGCTGGGCACTGCGAACCCAGGAAACATAAAGCCCACTCCCCATCCAGACGAGGAGGGAGACATGTCAACAGATACTTACAAAACAGTGTGCTCAGAATAGCAGCATTAACAGATTCCGTGGAAGCATGAAAGAAAAACATCGTAGGACATAACAAATTATTTCTGAAACCATAACTAAGATTTTCTGAGTTTACAAAAGTCTGTAATAATAAGAGAAACTGATGCATATGAGTTTTCTGTGAATGATGTGCACAGCTACTTATTAAAGCACCTCTTTGAATCTTTAAATGCTGGGATATTGCTGGAAGACTCAGGCCCTTGAACAAAGAAAATGACATTCGCCTGTGTTAAAGACAGATGGTTTAGGCCTCTTTAATCCATGCAATCTATCTAAATATATCGTTATTCTCAGTGTCTATGCACACTGCTGCTTTATGGTCCTTGCTTGGAATGTTAGCCAAGTCATTCTGTGCAAAAAAGGAACTGCGTAGGCTAAAGCTTGGATGAGCTCACTAGAAATGACTTTCTATTTTGGGTCTCTAAGCGACGGTGGTTTGGGGATCATAAAATAAGATGGCTTTCTCTTTGGATACAGCCGGAATAAGTTTTGCATACAGAAAAAATACAGAAGGTTGTGTAGACAATAGGTGGAGAGAAGTAGAAAAATAAGAGCTCTGAGAGAGGTCCATTGAAATCGTTTTTACTTTTACTGGTTACCTGACAGTAAAACCTTGAGTTGATCAAGCCACTTATATAAGAAAATACATCATCATTTCTCTCAATAGTTAGAATTACATTTCCTTAGTTTGATATTAGATAAATATAGACAAGTTAAGATAATCTACAGACTACTACTGTTCCAAAGATCTCACAACAAAAATGCTAAAATTATAGCAACATACACATTCAAGTGCAGTTGCTTTACTTTTTGTTTCCAGTAACTTGAAACACTGAATAATTAACAGTTGATATTCATAAAGTTTCTATTATGAGTTAGGGATCTAGATTGCAGCATTTTCATCAATCACAGTTAACAGGGTCAAAATAAGCTTCATCATCATTCATTCTACAAAACAAAAGCAGTGCCACACTCATCAGGTAAGTCTTTTGTTGCACTTGCGTCCTCTGTCTCTCGCTCTCTTTGTCCTTCTGTGTCATTCTTCTAACAAAGGTTCTCATGTCACAAGGGATCACTGAAGGGGTCACAGAAATCAGTTTGGCACTGACTCCCCCTTGCAATGGAGGAAATCCTTTAGAGGCACTCAGGTGCTTGCAGTCACTCAGATACCAATCTGCCAGGAAACATCACTAACTGGGTACAGGTAATAGTATCCCTTAAATGGATGACAATAAAAATGACCTCATACTCAATCCACATACCTAGACATCAAGGTCTTCAGAGCCTATCTATCCCCTTCTTATTCTTTTGACTCAGAACTCAGACTTGATGAGGCACTCTCTATCAGAACTGCACTTGGGACCAGTGTGATTCTTAAGATTAAGTACATCGCCTGCATCCTAAATAAAAATTATTCTCTCTGTGCGGGTTTATTTGAAGAAAACAGCTCTTTGAGTGACTGCAAAATTGATATATATCTTTGTGGTCATGGGCTGACCTCCTTTCTGGGACTTTTCCTCTCTCCTATCTATTTTTTTTTCTGGAAATAGGAAGAAGAATGCCCAAATACATCAAATGCCAAGAAAACAATTTCAAATGTTTAACAGCAGAGAGACAGGAGCAAATTTAATTTTTAAATCGCTGGTAATATTCAAGAAAAATAAAATGTATTAGGTTTGATTAATTAAGTCATTCAACAAATGTTTATGTAATGCCTACTCAAGTGTCAGACATATTATAGAATCAAAAGAGTGAACAAAATAGACAAACGTTATTTGGTTAATACAGGCAATATTGAAGGTTGCAAATCATTTAACTCGAAGACAGGGTTGCAAAACATTGTTTTACTATAGCAATCAAATAATTTGATGAGTATAATTTATTAATGTTCTGAGTACCTAAAATATGCTTGGGATTGACCAGATGGTATAGACGATATTATTCATATCATACATAAGAAAATATTAGAGGACAAAAAATAAAACCATCTGGGTCCTTCAGAGAAGGGAAGTTTATTAATTTTACTATATAGTGTTGTTTTAGGTGGTGTCTCCATTAGGAGTCCTAATTTAACCCGTTTGTCTCCCTACACTTTGCTCCTAACTGGCTAGTTACTTAAATGGTAACAGTTTCCCCCTTTTTAATGAAATGTACACAGTTATAAAAAGGTAAAAGTGATAAGCTTCAGTTGTAATTAATTGGGAACAAGTGACAGGATCAATAAAAATGAACATAATTTCAACAATTAGACAGCTCCAGAGAATCTACAGAAACAGGACATTTGGGCATCTCTTCCTATGAAGAAATACATGACTCATGGGTTTTACTTGACAGTGAAAAAAGAAAAAGATACAAGAAACAGTAAATGCAACAGATCATAAAATGGCAATTAAGTAAATTATATATGCATGACATCAATATATGTTGGAGAAAGTAAAAACATCACTCTCAGAGGGCTCAAAGGCAGGGAAGCAAAAACATCATGGTAATCAGTAAAGGTTTCCTAGGAGAATTCCATAAAAGAATTGGGATTCAAGGACAGCCAGTTGGCTCAGTTAGTTGCAGCGCAGTGCTCATAGCACCAAGGTTGCCGGTACGACTCCCACATGGGCCAGTAAGCTGCACCCTCCACAACTAGACTGAAGACAATGACTTGACTTGGAGCTGAGCTGCGCCCTCTACAACTACATTGAAAACAACGACTTGACTTGGAGCTAATGGGTCCGGGAAAAACACGCTGTTCCCCAATAAGGTTTAAAAAAATGAATTAGGATTCAAGAATAGATAGAAGGGCCAGTTGACTGGCTCAGTTGCTTAAGAGCTCACTTAAGAGAGCAAACTCTGAGCAACAGCAGTTCGATGCCCGGCCCCGGCTGAACTGTCGCTGAGCTGCCAACAGGTGGCAGGATGGCTCAGCTATTTAAAAATAAAAGCATACATAGAATACTTCAAGCAGAATTTGGGAAGAACACGGAAATTTTTTAAATGATATAAGCTAAATCATGTATGTTTGGAAGTATAGGGTACTTTTGGGGTACAAGGAGTAGCCCATTTGATGAAAGCACAGGTACAAGCAGGAGAATAATACAGAATAACACTGGAAAGCTAGGCTTGAGGATTATATTGCAAAGAACCTTGAATCTGAAAGTAAACCAGGTTATTTTTTTTAAGTTGATATATAAAAAAGAACGCTGAGATTATGGCCAAGCACCAGTGCACAAGACAGCCTCTATGGTGCTAGGAATTTATTCAAAGTTTTCAGTTTTGTGACGAATAATAAAGTTCCTTTTAATACAAAAATGAGTTTAAAATAGTCAACTGATCTCTGACAAAGGAGAAAAGGCAATTTCATGGAGAAAGGACAGTCTCTTCAACAAATGGCACCAGTAAAGCTGGACCCCTACATGCGAAGAACAAATCAAGACATACAGACCTTACACCTTTCACATAAATTAATTCAAAATGGATCACACAACTAAATGTAAAAGGCAAAACTACAAAACTCCCAGAAGATTACAGAGGAGCAAATCTAGATGACCTTGTCTTTGGCAATGAGTTTTTAGATACAACATCAAAAGCATGATCCAAGGAAGAAAAAATTGATGTGGTACTTCATTAAAGGGGGGAAAAAAGCCCCACAAAAAACACTTAAAAAGAATGAAAACACAAGATTAAGACTGGGAGATAATATCTTCAAAATACATATGTGATAAACGACTGGTATCCAAAATATAAAAGAATTCTGAAAACTCGCAAGACGAAAGCAAGCAACTCTACTAAAAAATGGGCAAAACAACTGAACAGGCACAACACCAAAGAAAATATTTAGATGGAAAATGAACATATAAAAGGATGCTCCACATCATGCCAATAGAAAATTACAAATGAGATACCAACATACATCTATCAGAATGGCCACAATTCAAAACACAGACAATACCAAGTGCTGACAAGGAAATAGAGCAACAGGATTTCTCATTCATTGCTGCTGGGAATACAAACTAATACGGCCACTTTGGCAGACAGCTTTGTACTTTCTTACAAAACTAAATACAGTCTTACCACATGATACAGTAATTGTGCTCCTTGCTATTTATCCAAATGAGTTGAAAATTTGCATCCACACATAAAACCTGCACATGAATAATGTTGACAGCAGCTTTGTTCATAATTGTCAAAAATGAGAAGCAACCAAGATATCCATAAATGGCAAACAGATAAACAAGTTGTGTTATATCTGCACAATGGACTAATATTCAGCAATAAACATAAAGAAGCTATGAATCCATGAACAGACACATAAGAAATAGAAATGCATATTACTCAATGAAAAAAGCCAATATAAAAAGGCCACATACTGTATGATTCCAACTATATGACATTCTGGAAAAGGCAAAACTACAGGCACAGTAAAAACACCACTGGTTGCCAGGGTTCCTGGGGGAGGCATGGAGAAATGAATAGGCCAGAGATATTTATGACAGTGAGTTTATTCTGTATGATAACTTAACGGTAGTAAATATGGATAATACATGTCATTTTACATTTGATAAAACCCACAGGATATACAACACAAAGTACACTCTACTGTAAACTACACAATTTGGTTGATAATATTGTACCAATATTGGCTCATCGATTGTAGCACAAGTATTACACTAATGCAATATGCTAACAACAGTGGAGATAGGGGTGGGAAAAGGGAGTATATGAGTACTTTCTGTATGTTCCAATAGGGGTACAGTATCGGAGCAAGAGAAAAAAGAAATATAAATTAAAATAATTTTATATACCGGATCAGATATGAAAACACTGAGCAAGGATTTGTTTCATATGACACCCAAAACATGATGATAAATGTAAGAATGGATAAGTGGAATTACACAAGTTAGAAATCTTCTGCAGAGCAAAGGAAACCATCAACACATTGAAAAGACAACTTACGAATAGGAGAGGAAATATTGCAAGCTATATATCTGATAAAGGGCTAACATCCAAACTATATAAAGAATTCATACAATTCGATAGCAAAACAAATAAGTGACCCAATTAAATTTGGGCAGAGAAACTGAATAGACATTTCTCCAGGCATACAAATTAACGAAAGGTATGTGAAAAGGTGCAGGTCATCAGTAATCATCAGAGAAATGCAAATTAAAACCACAATGAGATATCACCTCACACCTGTCAGAATGGCCATCATCAATAAGTCAGCAAACGACAAGTGTTGGCGAGGATGTGGAGAAAAGGGAACCTTTGTGAACTGTTGGGGGGATTGCAAATTGGTGCAGCCACTATGGAAAACAGTATGGAGGTTCCTCAGAAAATTAAAAATAGGGCTACCATATGACCCAGCAATTCCAGTTCTTGGTATGTATCTGAAGAAATCCAAAACATTAATTTGAAATCAAATATGCACCCCTACGTTCATTGCAGTATTATTTACAATAGCCAAGATATGGAAGCAACCCAAGTGCCCATCAATAGACGACTGGATAAAGAAGATGTGGTACATGTATGTAGTGGATTATTATTCGGCCATACAAAATTAAATCTTACCATTTGCGACAACATAGATGGACCTAGAGGGTATTATGCTAAGTGAAACTAGTCAGATAGAGAAAGACAAATACCATACCATTTCACTTATATGTAGAATCTAAAAGTCAAAATAAGCGAACCAAAACAGAAACAAACTTATAGATAAAGGGAACAAACTGACGGTCTCCAGAGGGGAGGGGAGTTGGGGTCAGGGTGAAAAAGGTGAAGGGATTAAGAAGTACAAATTGGTAGATACAAAATAATCATGGGGGGCCGGCCGAGTGGCACATTGGTTAGAAGTCAGCTTGGGACGCCAGCTCTGAGCAGCAGGGTCCCGGTTCAGATTCCACATGTGGGCCAGTGACACTGCGCCCTCTACAGCTAAGAAGGTGAACAACAGCTCGACCTGGAGCTGGGCTGCCGTGAGTTGCCAGCGAGGGTGTAGGCTGCAGATCCTGCTGCAGTGGGCTGCCAAGAGCCACCGTGAGCGGCCGTCCAAAGGCTGGCGAGCGACTGCCTCACCCGGGAAGAGCACAATGATAATACCAACATGGGCCAGTGAAGCAACGTCCTCCACAACTAGACTGAAGAACAAAAGGACAGCAACTTGTCTGTTCCCCTTCCCCCAATTCCCCAGCACTGCATCCCCCCAATTCCCCAATTAAGAAAATCTTAAAAAAAAAAACATAACAAATGTTGGCAAGGATGTAAGGAAAGGGAACCCTTGTACACTGCTGGTGGTAATGGAAATTGCTGCAGCCATGTGGAAAGCACCATGATAGTTCCTCAGAACATGAAAACCAGAACTACCATATGATCCAGCAATCACACTTCTGGGTATTTATCTAAAGGATTTCCAGTGAGCATCTTGGAGAGATGTCTGCATACCTGGGTGCACTGCAGCACTATTCACAATGACCAAGATATGGAAACCTCGTAGATGTGTATCATCCGATTAATGAATCAAGAACATGTGATATATACACACGCTGGATTATTATTCAGCCTTAAAAATGAAGAAAATCCTGCCATTTGCTACAGCATGGAGGAACCTGGAGGACATTATATGAAGTGAAATAAGCCCAATCGGGGAGAATAAAGACAACATTCTACCACTAACATGCTGAATCTAAAATAGTTACACTTATAGAAGCCACATGGAGTGGTGGTTGCCAGGGGGCTGTGGGAGGAAGAAACACGAAGGTATTAGTCAACAGGTACAAGTTTTGGTAACACAAGATGAATAAACCCTAGACATCTACTGTATAACAGAGTACCTATAGTTCACAATATGTTACTGTATAAAAAACTTTGCCAGGAGGGCAGATCTTATGTTAAGTATTCTTATCAATAATAATAATAATAATAATAATAATAATAATAATAATATCAAATAAAAGAAGGGAGGAAGAAAGTTTTGGAGGGAAAAGATCTGTTTATGGCATAGAATGTGATGATGGTTTCATGGGTGTATACTTATCCCCAAACTCATCAAATTGTATACATTAATATTTACAGCTTTCTGTATGTTGATCATACCTCAATAAAGTGGTTTAAAAAAAAAAGACTAAAGTACTGATACATGCTATAGCATGGATTAAGTTTATAAAAATGCTCATGGCAAGAAGCCAGGCAAAAAAAGCACACATGCTGTATGATTCCATTTATATAAAATGTCCAGGGTGGGGAAATCCGTAGATACTGAAACTATTGGGTCTTCGGAAAAGTCATGCCGCATGTTTGCGACAGATGGCATTAGTTCATTTTTGGAAGTACTAGAGTCATTTTGCATCTATAGTATTGCTGTGTCATTTGACAGCTGACAGTTCTAGCTTCATTCTAAAATCAAAATTGAGCGATTTGGTTGAGGTTTGGAGACTTTCCAACAAGTTGAAGATGGAACACCAAACTGTGCACTTTAGCCATATTTTACTCTTTTACTTCCATAAAAGAGACAACACGCGTCAAGCTTGTGAAAAGTTGCATAAAGTTTACGGTGACAATGCTTTACAAGAACGTCAGTGCCAACGATGGATCACAAAATTCCGTGCTGGTGATTTTGATCTCAACGACGCTTCTCGGTCAGGGAGGCCCACCAAGGTTGATGATGACAAAATAAAGGCATTGATCGAGTCAAACCCATGTTACATGACATGAGAGATTGCAGAAACATTAAACATCCATCATTCAAGTGTTCATGACCACCTGAGGAAGCTGGGATATGTAAGCAATCTCGATATTTGGGTTCCGCATGAATTCAAAGAAGTTCATTTGACGGCGCATATAAATATCTGCAATATACTTACTAAACATGAGGAAAACAATCCTTTTTTGAAGCAACTGATAACTGGTGATGAGAAGTGGATTGTTTACAACAATGTGGTGCACAAACATTCTTGGTCCTGACGTGATGATTTGTCTCAAACGCCATTGAAAGCAGACATTCATCAGAAGAAGGTTATGCTCTCAGTGTGGTGGGATTTTAAAGGTGTCATGTTTTTCGAGCTCCTACCAAGGAACCAAACAATCAATTCAAATGTGTACTGTCGGCAATTGGACAGTTTGAATGAATCCATCATCCAGAAACGTCCAGAGCTTGTTAATTGTAAAGGAGTTATGTTCCATCTTGACAACGTGAGACCACACATAAAAGTTTGATCACCCATCAAAAATGATTGGAGCTTGGATGGGATATGTTGCCACACCCACCATACTCGCCTGACCTTGTGCCGTCAGACTTCCACTTGTTTCACTCTCTTCAAAACTCCTTGCGTGGTATAACGTTCAATTTAGATGAGTTTGTAAATCAGCACCTTGCTCAGTTTTCGCAAATAAAGACAGGTCCTTCTATGAATGAGGAATTACAAAGCTCACTGAAAGATGGCAAAAGGTTATCGAACAAAACAGGCAATATATCATTGATTGCTCTTTGTTCTTTATATAAATAAATGACCTTTGAAAAACAGACAAAATATGTCATGACTTTCCCAAAGACCCAATAGATTAGCGCTTGTCAAGGTCTGGAGGGTGTGGACAGGGAGCGACTACAAATTGGCATGAAGAATATTTTGGAGGTGGTGAAAAGGTTCTTAAATTATATAGGATGGTTACACACTTATGTGACTATGCTAAATGTCACTGAATTATATAGTTTAAAAGGGTGAATTTTATGATATCTAAATGACATCTCAATAAAAGTTATACAGCAATGAAAAAAACTATCTTAAAATATTTAGTACAGCTTTTAGAGATGTGTGTGTCCTTCCTTTTTCCTCACTCAGTCTTAAAGTAGGAAGTTCCATAACACACTACATTCCATAAAGCAGAGGAAAAGATGTTTCTTCTAGAATTCACCACCACAGCCTCTGCTTCCAGCATGGAATTCCTTTTTTAGTACCTTTCCTCTGAATCTGAGATTTGCTAACAACAGACTATTACTTGAAACAAAGAAAGTGTCGTGTCTTATTAATTAGGCTGCTGGATGGTACCAAAAACCAACTATTGCAACCAACAGAGATGGAAATTTCAACCACTGTCTTGGTATTCGCCATGGCATCTCTTCAACATATGAGCGTTATTATTCTTTCTTTCTTCTGCAGCGTAAGGCACTTTCTCTCCTCCTCCTCATCTTTCAGTTAGCACGTTCCTTGTCCCAGACTTAAGCGTGCAAGTGGTCCTTATCGGCTGGGCTTAACTTGTAGTTAATTGGGGTCTTGCGTATCTCTGAGCCCTGTTGTAGACTGACTATAACGAAAATAAACCCAATGAGCTACAAAGGATGAAAATCTCCACTTCCCGCCCTGGCAGACAGAAAATCCTGCAAGACTGCAGTGCATTGGAAACTCTTGAAAAACATTGGTGTCCTGGTGGGATCCTAAATCAGACTAGCCAATACGAATATACTGGACTTCAACAAAAGATCAAAAACTCCGAGAGATTCTTCTTTTGATTTATTTCATTTTGTCATTTATGTATTCAGGAATTGTGTAGGATACTTGTTTTCTACCAATTCCAGTGGTGCGTGATGGGGAGAGGGAGATATATTCGATAAAGCACTTCCTGAGGGACCTATCGAGTTAGTAAGCAAACTTGGAATGAAATAGTTAAAATTAGAAGTGAAGAGCGCTAATGTAGGGGAAATACAAAGTATGGAGGGAGCACATAAAAAAAAGAGTTTTTATAGGAGTGGCCAGTTAGCTCAGTTGGTTACAGTGTGAGACTGATAACACTAAGGTTGCCGGTTCGAACCCCACAGGGGCTGCTGTGAGCTGCGCCCTCCTTAAAAAGAAAGAGAGTACTTAATCCAGACTGAAGACGTCCAGGAAATCTTCTCAGAGAAGAGCTGGACCTGGAAGATAGATCGGAATTATGTAGGCAAGGAGGACGGGAAAGCATCATTCTGAGCAGAGAGCAGCACAGAGGCCTGAGGTTAAGAGCTTGCATGGAGCTAATGGGGCACAACACACGTGGTCCCTTCTTTCTGATGGAAGCAGAGAGAGCAAGGACAGGAAGTGGCAAAAATAAGTCTGGAGAAGTTGGCAGCCCTAGGTCATACAGGGCCAAGTGTGCTTTGAGAAGCTTCCTTGCATGGTACCTACTTAGTACAAAGGGGGAGCCATTCAAGACTTCTATGCAGGAAGGCAAAACTATATGATTGTTTCTGAAAACTTTTGTTTTTTGGGTTTGGTTTTGTTTTGTTTTTGTTTGCTATTTTGAGTGTGTGTGTGTGTGTGTGTGTGTGTGTGTGTGTGTGTGTAACTGTTTGTAGAGTTGGGAGTCCATGAAAAAGCTGGATCACACTGAGGACAGGGTGTTCACTCACTGAATCAAAAGGTTTAGCTCAGCACAAATGGAATTCTGAAGACCACTTATACTGTTGCAGCAAATGAGAATAGGAAGTCAACCTAAATGGTCTTGTGAATGAAAATCATCCGATGCTCTCAAAATCTCTCAGAGGAATTTGTTTGTATTCAGTGTCTTGGGTGCCAAACACCTTCCTTGAACAAGTGGACCACATTCTTAAGTCATTGGGCA
The DNA here is from genome assembly GCF_001890085.2 of Hipposideros armiger. Classification (NCBI taxonomy): domain Eukaryota; kingdom Metazoa; phylum Chordata; class Mammalia; order Chiroptera; family Hipposideridae; genus Hipposideros; species Hipposideros armiger. The sequence goes on along the minus strand of NW_017731453.1, from coordinate 1,197,663 downwards.
TTGCCTCCTGTGTCTCTGCCTTGAACTTTGTCCTTCTAATGTTGACCTCTAGGTACCTCTTGCCTTCACAAATTCCTGTCTTTTCTGAATCTAATCCCCCTGTAGGTAAGATGCCTACCATGATGTATCTTTGATGATAACCTGTGCTACATCCCAGTCTGCCTTAGCTGAGCCTTGATCAGATGCCAGACATAAATTAGAATTTGAAAAACATAAGCCTCGGGAATATAAAACCCCTGAGTTGGTTTGTGGTACAAGACCACCAGCTGGGAGTACAAAAGTAGAGGGTTAAATGTGTTAACTTACAAAATAGCACCTGTTTGGAAGAGAGGGGGAACTCCTTGAGACTCATAGTTAATCATTCACAACAGAAGAGAGGAAGCTGGTATACCATTTTCCCCACAGTCAAAAGAGAACAGACATTCTCAATGCAGTTTCTTAAAAAGAAAAATCAATCCTGCCATTTTTACTGGATCAAGGGAAAAAATGTTGATGGAATTCTGGGATCCCATGGTGCCACTTCTTTTTACCATTGACTCAAAAACAATAAACCTAAATGAGCTAATAATTAGCACACATGTTTAAAGGTATTTCAGAAAGGTAAATCTCATTTTATTTAACTCAGGGACACACATCCCATCCTTGTTCAGAGCTGCTTTATTAAAAGATTAAGAGGAACTGCTATGTAACAAACCACAATATTGTGGGCCCTGATTTTATCTTTGTCATGAATAGGATACGAAGTATATTTTGCAGGGAATGCTCCCGACTGAAATAGCACAATTCAGGTGTACTCTCTGTGGAAGGGAAAAGGCTTCTATTTATTGCCTATTCTTTTAAGAAATCTGTTATCGGGAGGTAGAAAGAACCTGTGACTGCAAATCAAAGTCCCCTGCTGGATTGCTTCCTGATTCAATTCCCAATGACATGGCGGAAGTTGGAAGCTGAAAATGATGCAAAAGAACAGCTGTAGTGTTTCCTAACAAACCTGTTAGATTGTTCTCAGAGAGCTTCATTTTCTAAATCACATTTCCTTCACATTACTGTCTAAGTACCATCATTTTAGGACTATCAGCTTCGGTACAACATACACCCCTTAAATCAACTTCCATAACATTCTGTTACCCACATATTTCAAGCATGTGGAACATGCATAGTTCCATTTTCTGTTCTTCTTTCTTATAATATGTATCTCATGTAAGTGACACTTTCGTGGTTTCGTTTGGTTCATTTTCATGTAACAAACAAGAACAAAGACCCACTACTGCGTAAGAAAGTTGAAAGGCAATGTTAAGATGAGGAGTGGTTGAGGTGCCGCACGCCATATAAATAAAAACAACGCAGAATACTGGAAGGCAGGAAACTGCAAGTAAAAAAGTACTAAGCTATTCCAAAAATGTAACATTTACTAAAACGAGTGTGCCTAATATGAAATGTGCAATGTTGGTCCACATGTCATAAAAAGAGCTCTTCTAGACCCTGCCCTGCATTTCCCTGTCAACTGATGTTCACAAACAGGCGATGGGTGATCAAGGTCAACTCATGTTCATGGGCAGCTGATGATCAAACCTTTACTGAAGTTGACTTTAAACCCCATCCAAGCTACGGAGGGAGCAACAGTACATGACACACACACACAGGCTCTGCCTTCATGACCCCCAAAGTTTAGCGGGGTAGGACACAGAAATGAGTCATTGCACAATGACAATAAAGGGTGAGAAGAGCGAAGGAAGAAGATGACTCAGGGCACACCTTGCCCAAGAACACAGCGTTCTTCGTTATCTTTTGGGCAGCTTCCGGCCTCCTCATTCACCATCCATAATCATGATCTCAAGAAAATGGCAGTTACTATTCACCAGAGGATATTTGAGATTTCCTAATCTTCTGTTGTAACCAAGAGCAGTCAGAGCACACAGCAATGTGTCTCACCAAGACAGTTAAAATATTAAAACAGCCTTTGAGTTAAAATAAGGAAGATCACTTATTTGCTAAGTATTCTTTTTATTAGTGCTCATGAGAAGCTGCTACTTCTTTAATCACATGTGTTTCTATTTCCAATCATACTGGGGCCACCTTGGGGATGATACAAACAAGACCTTTAGCACTTTACCAAGCATACTGTCAGTGCTCAATAAGTGGAGGCAATATAGTTGAACTTGGAACCATTTTGCTATCATCTCCATCATTACAAAATGAGGGGACACAGTTCAAAGGCTATATAAGCAAATGTGCTTCTTTAATAGTTACTCCCCACAAATTTGAAAATATTGTTATTCCACATAAATACAAAACTGGGTCCATTGAACCCTCATCTACTCCAAAGCACATGTGGCCTTGGGTTGATTAAGTGTATTAATGTCATAACAATAATTCAAGGAAGGAACGATTTGCAATAACAGGGAATTATTTTCTCAGAGCAAGAACTCTGGGATAAGTCAAAGGGCTTCCAATGTACCTGTATATGGTTTCTATTTCTAAATAACTAAGCTTAGATCAGTTATCCAACTGTGCAGGAGTGGGCCTTTGATGGATTCAACCCAAGGCATTGATGTGCTTTGGAGTAGATGTGGGTACAATATCAGGATTTTTTACAGGGTGGTTACTAAGTGGGAAAAAAAAAAGGTAAAACAGTCTTTTACATAGCAAGGCAACAGGCTAGAAAATCAGGCTTTGTCTTGAGAGAGGGAGATTTCTGAAATTCCTTTATCTCTTTAGCAAATCAAGACACAGGCCTGGAGGACTTGATCTAGGTTTAAGGAAGGTAAGGTTCCATTTCCACACTGGAAATGGAAAGAAAGAAACTGAACTTTCCTTTTCTCTATCCTTCTCAGGGCCAGTGGACTAAATGCACTCAGGCAGAAAGCTAAGGTAATATTCGCGTACTTACATAGAAAACCCTACATCAGTTTGGACTGAATGCAAGACGTGACTCAAGCCCAAAATGGTGGTATAAAATGCCATCCATTACCATAGCATCAACCAGATACTGATCTTGACAGAGAAGATACACAGTGCTGAGATTGGAGAGACCAATCTGCAGTAATACATGGCTACTTCTTACGAAGTGCTACGAAGAGGCTGTTCGAAGGAATAAATGTTGTTGATATAAATATTGCAAAAAACTCAGAAGTTAAAGACTATGAGCTTTTCTCCCTTGAAAGCACAAGAGCAAGACCAAACCAAGGGAGGTACCGTATTTGCCGGTGTATAAGACGACTGGGCATATAAGACGACCCCCTAACATTTCCACTCAAAATACAGAGTTTGTTATATACTCGCTGTATAAGACTACCCCCTCTTCCGCACACCTTCCACACATCAAATAAAAGGTAAAACAATATCAGATTTGATTTGGCCCA
>NW_017731453.1:1182411-1193289 GCF_001890085.2 Hipposideros armiger | reverse complement strand
CACTTGGAGGCATATTTTTCAGGGCCAAAAAATCGTCTTATACGCCGGCAAATACGGTAAGTGCAATGGAGGAGACATACTCAAGCGAACAGACACTAACGGAAGTCTTTGTAGGGCCACACTTCTTAAGGGTTATCAGCAATCCCTTAATGAAAACATATTATAGATGTCAAGGAGAACTTATTTACCCTGTGTAGAGCGTGCGGCATAGAGTATAAACTTTAAACTGAATGGAATTCTCATTATCGTCTATAATGGGGTTGTAATCCTTCACATTACAGGTTTGTGGGGTTTTTTGTTTGGTTGGTTGGTTTTATTTGGAGAGGGGGATGTCATTCTTATGATGACCTAAATTTAAAAGGACACTGAAATTACATCAAGTACAACAAATTACTCAAATGGGGGGTGAGAGGGACAGACCCTGCCTGAGGAGTGATGTCAGATGCTACAGAGAGAGTAAACCCAAGTGAAGCCATGCCCCTTTTGGAATTTGTTCTTTCCTCCGAAAACGTAACCTATTATCCTGATATTCAATCAGTATCAATTAGTACTTGCTGTAGAGACTGTCTGTCGAGAGCCCCTCGCTGGTCCTTTTATCACAGTTCACTCTTCTGGGTCCTGGTATAACACCGGCGATGCCCAAAAAATGGATACGAGTGGGTTCTTTGGTCAACGTTGCTTAAGAAGTAGTTCACCATAATCACGAGTGTCTGGACGCTGATGGGAACCACTTTGAGTACCTCTTGTCATTGCAGAAGTCAAACGTGACTTGTATTCATCTTTTGTTATCAGTGTATATTGACTATTACAATTTTAATACAGACTCCCTTTCTTAAAATGTGTTTACATTTTTTTGGCGCCCTCTGTATATTGTTAGAGACACCTCGTAATGGAAGCTTGGGCTTGAAGTTCATGTCTCTTTCCTACTGCCTCAGTTGCCAACAGACATTTAAGCAATAAGAAAATAAGGTCATATTATTTCTTCATTTCAGCAGACAATAATAAGAGCTAAATTTTTATTTAAAAGCAGATGATGTATCACATGTATTGATTAATTAATGACCCATTCCCTTAACATAAGGTAAATGCTGTGGTCTCAGATAACAAATGACGAGATAGACAGAAACAGGTTTACTGCCCAAGGCCATTCTGTATGTCAGTGACAGCCATCGCTTTGATGCGTTGCCCTAAGCTCAGTCTCCAAAGATGCATTTCCAATCTTTAATAATAGCACAGTTGCTAGAGGAGGAACGCTGTGCCTATTTCAAGGCTCTGAAACAATTCCAAAGTAAAAAAAACACACACACACACACACAAAAAAAAAACATTTTTTTCCAGATTCTGACATCTCCATTTAGAGCAGGCAAACTCATGTTTTTCCCCAAAATGTATTGGTCAACATTTGGCGGCACAGCACTGCCTAATCTATATAAAAATGTTGTGATCATGCCAAGTTTAGGAGTGAATTTTCACAGTAATCACTCAACAGGCACGGCTAGAACTCTTTCTAATTTTAGAGAAGCGGAGTAAGATTTTTTTGCTGAACTTGTATTGAACAATAATTTCGTGTAGGCATTTAGCCCAACAGCTAAACTAATGTCCAAGTGAGGCCTGCACACTGGGTATAGCCTTTCTAAAGCTCAGCTAACTTCACTAGCATCACAAACATCTTTCCAAGTCACCTGGGAGCTTTTGAGAAATATATTTCCACACACCACCCTTCACCAGCAGAAGGGCCTAGGAACCTGTATACTTACAAAGCACTCCATTAGTCAATGCTCCTATATTTAGGCTAATCCCTAGTTTTCAACAAGTAGATTCCTAAATGTCTGTGGTTGGCTAGAGGGATCTTGCATTGGAGGTCCTTCTTACTGACAAGACCACTCAAAGATTAAGTCTGATGTGCCACATTCATTTGGACTATGAAAGGAGACATGGGGAAAATTTTCATGGAAAAGGCAAGAAATCATCCTTTCTGTGTTCAAATAGTAGTGTAGTGGTTACCTGTGTATACTCTAGGACCAGACTGTCCGGGTTCAAATTCTGGCTTTGAATTTCACTAGCTTGTTAAGGGGGACAAGCTACTTAACCTCTCTCTGCCACGGTGTCTCTATCTCTAAAAGGGGTTGTTAAGTGTCTTACATTAAAAGTTATTTACACATTTGAAGGACTTCAAAACATTAGGTTCTCTTGTATAGCTTTCATACTTTCAAAAGGGTTTTGTATATATCCTACGAGACATTGGGTCTATCACCCCCACTGTTGAGATAACAAAACTTACACTCATAAAGAGTAAATGATTTTTCCCATGGTCCTCTGAAGCTTCGTGGAAGAGATGGAAGTAAACCCAAGGTTCATACTGTCTAGCCTTTTTCTCTTTCTAATATACATGCGGTTCCCTTCACTCCCAATCCAATATTCTCTTGGACTGTGTGTTATTACTGTGTAGACGACAGCCCATAAGAAGAAATGAGGTTCCTTACTACATAACTTTTCACTAGCATGTACAGAAGAAAGTAGTTTAAACAAACTCCTGATACTTAAAAGGACAAGTTTCAGGAGCCGCCGGTTAGCTCAGGTGGTTAGAGCACAGTGCTCATAACACCAAGGTTGCCCACATGGGCCAAGGAGCTGCGCCCTCCACAACTAGATTGAAACAACTACTTGACTGGGAGCTGATGGGTCCTGGAAAAACACTCTGTTCCCCAATAGAATTTATTTTTTTTTAAAAGGGCAAGTTTCAGTCATGTACAGAATTCAACTCTGCACAAATACATTATTTCCCACCCATGTTAAACCCATGGAATATTTTCAAACGTCATCATGAAAAAAAAAATCACTCTACTATTAATCTACTGTTGTGTGACATTAACAACCTCTATGACAATTGACAGATAGTTGCCCAACACGACAAGCAAAAGGTCTTATGAGTTTAGGTATGTCAAGAAGCTTTGAAACAGGTAACTTCCAGAAACAGATATCAAACTACCCTCTGCCTATAGTGATGACTTTTACAGAGAGACAACTGAGGAAGAAATATGAGTGAACACATGTCTTCCAACTACAAAGTGGCAGCAAGCTGACACCACTCTCTTCAGCATTCTGCTCCTAACATTACAAGCAATGCCGCTGTCCTAAATAAGGGGCTGTTTTATACCCTCCAGAATCTGACTACATGCCAACGAGGGCTTAACAGTTCAAATTTGATCGATTCGAATAGTCTCATAGCAGTATACGTTAGCCAATCATATACCTCTCTCAGACTCTCTCTCTCTGGTCAACCCACTGCTCCAGAGGGTATTGAAATCAGCGAATGTGCCACCATACAAACGTCTGCCCAAGAAAATGGGGAGCAGGGGGCTGGCAGAAATGCTGGGGCAAGAGGCCAGCATGGGCCTGGGTTGCATGCCTGGAAGGCTGAGCAATAAAGGCTGAACAAAGGTATTGAGATTCATTTTATTTTTAGATACTTCAAATAAAACTCAATCTAGTAAATTAAGATTATGAAGTTTGGGTTTGGTGACATGGCTTAGCAAAAAAGTGACTCCATGTTGGCCTGTTTTTTCTATTTTTAACAGAATGAATACATGAATGACTGGGAAAAAAAAGATTAATGAATTAAAATGTTATAATTAGCAAAAAAAGTACAGACCAATATGTTTTCCTCCAGGTATACATGGCATATATGTAACCAAGGAGAATTAGTACCCCAGTTAACAAAAGAATAACTTTTTAAACTGTAAAATGGTTTCCAGTGGAAGTTTATATAGAGGATACCATTGCTGCCCCTTCGATCTTATGTAATAACTGAAATATAATAAAACTACATAAAAGTTTTTTGTTATTGTGGCTCAGTTTTTAACTCACTTATCTAGAATATATTTTGTATTAGAGCTTATATTTAAAATATCAGCATGAAAAAACTTCATTTACATCTTGCACACACACACTTAGAACTGCAATACTAACAGAAGCATCAACATACAGAGGGTGCCAAAAAAATGTATACACATTTAAAGAAAGGAAAAAACTGTATTCAAATTACGCTGATGGGAACCACTTTGAGCAGCATTTGTAATTGCAGAACTCAAATCTGACTTGTAGTCACCTTCATCTCTTCTAATTGCAGAAGTCAAACGTGACTTGTATTCATCTTTTGTTATTGGTATATACTGAGTATTACAACTTTAATACAATTTTCCTTTCTTAAAATGTATATACAGTTTTTGGCATCCTCTGTCTACGATAGTGGAACACAGCTAAGGACTGAAAACTGACCAGTGTTAAACAGATACAAAGAGATGAGAAATATGAAAAAGCCTCATTTGTTAAAGATGAATACGCCTAAAAGATTAATGTCAAAAAATCCTCAACTTATTCCCTCAGACCACTTTTCTACAGAGCTCCAGACATTCTTCAAAGGGCTAAATGGATCAAACAGAATATGACTAAAAGGAAATGGAATTCATTATTTTGTTCAAAGGCAATGGAGAGTAAACAATACTACAGGCAAGTGTAAGGGTGATTAGTCTGAAAAGAAAGTATCATCTAATTATGCTAGTCAACATATGAGGGAGGATATGAGGGACAAAGCAGCTGCATGCGATACACTGTTGCTTTTCAGCCATTTCCAGAACCTGAAGTGCAGAGAAATAATCCAGGTATTCATTGACCAGCTTTATCAGCAATGTGGCTAGCGACACCTTTTCCAGCCCAACCCCAAATAAAGTCACACTTTTGAGAGCAAGGCACGATGAATCGGATAATCACGTGTTATGATGGAGGTTACAGAACACCAGTGCTTCATGTCAGGCACCCAAATTTCCTTAGAAGAATCTTTTCAAAAACGGCAAGCCCACCTGTCCAATCTTTTATGAAATGTACGATCTGTGACTGGACCGACTACTTTACATCTGGTTTCCGTGCTTTAGCCCTCTGATTTGTAAAATAGTTTCTTTGTGTTTTTTTTAAGGAGCGCACCATACGGGGATCAAACCGGCAACCTAGGTGTTATTAGCACCACGCTCTAACCAACTGAGCTAACTAGCCACCGCTCAAATACAGTATTAATTCAGGTTAAATCAATTAATATGTCAGTGTGGCTGCTCCCTTAAATAGTATGCAAATTGACTATGCTATAGTATGAGCTATCAAGACCAAGGTGCTTCTCAATGAACTTAGAACGGGGTCCCACTGCCACTCCCTTTTTATTTTACCCCATCTTATTTTAGATGTAGTCGAAAGCACATGCACCTGCTATAATGACAGTAAACCCTTCAGAACTACAGGTATAAATGACAGAGGAATAAACTACAGCTGTGAAAGAGCCAAAAACAGATGAAACTGTCCATCGCTTGAGTGGTCAGAAGCCACCATGGCACTTGTAGAAGGGCTTTTCATCATGACCCTCGTCATGAGGAAGGAAAGAACAGAAATATTTGTTAGGAACCTACTCTGTATCTCAAATAGTAAGGGTTTGATGGTTATTAATGCTTCATTACTAGCTTTACTATCTCATTCAGTCCTTACCATCACACTGTAATGAGTATTAATAGCTATCATAATCATAGTCATTTTTATTTTTATTTATTTATTTATTTATTTTTAAAGATTTCATTGGGGAATTAGGGGTGGGGAACAGCGTTGGGGAATCGGAGAAGGGGAAGAGACAAGTTGCTATCCTTTTGTTCTTCAGCCTAGTTGTGGAGGACATCGCTTCACTGGCCCATATTGGTATTATCATTGCGCTCTTCCCGGGTGAGGCAGATCGGTCACCGGCCATTGGACGGTCGCTCACAGTGGCTCTCAGCAGCTCACACTGGCTGCTGTCCACTCATGGTAGCTTACGGCAGGCCACTGCAGCCTATGCCATCGCCGGTGACTCATGGCAGCCCAGCTCCAGGTTGAGCTGTTGTTCACCATCTTAGCTGTAGAGGGCGTAGCGTCACTGGCACCTCATGTGGGATCCGAACCGGGGTCCTGCTGCTCAGAACTGGCATCCCAAGGCACCTCCTAACAAATGCTCCACTCGGCCAGCCCATCATAGCCATTTTTGGATAGGTAAACTGTGGTAGCTGAACGAGTTTTAGTGACGTATCAAGAATGGCAAACTCCAGGCCTGATGCCAATTATCTTTCAAATACACCCTGTCGCCTACCCAAGAGTCTCAACAAAGCTCGCTGTATCAAGGGCAAAACATCAAAGAAAAGAAAATATCAGCTGGTAGGCAGAACACTGACACCCCTCCCCCCAGCAAATGTCCACATTTTAATCCCGACCCTATGTGTATGTTTGTTTACATGGCAAAAGGAGGTTACGGTTGTATTCGTTGAAATTAGGGTTGTAGATAAATTAAGGCTATTAATCAAATGATGTGGAGATAGGGAGATGATCCTGGATTATCTGAGATGGCCTAATGTAGCACAAAGGGGGAAGCAAAAAAAAAAACGGGGGAGGGGAACCAGAGAAACGGCATTGAGACTCAGCTGGCCATTGCTAGTTTTGAAGATGGAAGGCGGCTACAAGGCAAGGAATGAAGGAAGCCTCTAGAAGCTAGGAAAGGCAAGAAGACAGATACTACAGTAGTAAGCCCAGAAAAAATGCCGCCCTCATGACACCTTGATTTTAGCCCACTGAGATCCATTTTGGACTTCTGACGTGAAAAATTGTGAAATAATAAATTTCTATTGTTTTAAGCCACTAAATTTGTGGTAACTTGTTACAATGGCAATAGGAAACTAACACTGACTGTATTGCTGAGTCTCCTGAAAATGAAACAGGTCATATCAAAACGACACGCTATGTCTCCATTGAGCTGATAGCTATAAAACTGACCTGCATCAGAGACTATTAGCAGAAAAAAAATTAATGACTAATTCAGTAAGGAGTTGATCAATACTTAGAAAAACAATAAGTGACTTTGCATATAAATTTTTCCAACAAAATTCATTGGCACTTTAGTTATATTCTTTCTGGAAACAGAAAACTAAATCGCAGGAAGCTTAACACTCATACACATGAAAACATGGTCGACCTCACTCATGCTTTGAGAAATGGCAAGTGAAATGAGATACTCTTTTTCTTCTTTGAGATTTCACAAAAATAAAGTTTGAGAAACCTAGTCCTCGCAAGTATTACCAAAAATGTGATGTCCTGAGCAACACCAATGTATTATCTTACAATTCTAGAGGAGAGAAGTTTAAAATGAGCCTTAAGAGTGCTAAAATCTAAATGTCAACAGGTATGAACTTCTGGACGTTCCTGGAGAGAATCCTTTCCTCACCTTTTCCAACTTCTAGAAGCCACCCGCAATCTTTGGTTCATGGCCCCTTCCTTAGTCTTATTATTTGTATGTTTTTCATATATTTTTATTTTTTATTATTTTTTTATTATTAGTCCATATATTTTTGATATGTATTTGGAAGAGTTTTGAAAATATATTCTTGATATGTTATGTAGGACATATATTGAGATTATTTTATCCCCATCTTACACATGCCTTTTCAACTTCTTAATGGTGCTTTGGATTAATGTCAGTTTTCAATTTTGTTAGGTGTTAGTTCATCATCTTTTATTTTTTTATGATGATGGCTTTTTGTGTTTTAAGAAATATTTTCTTGTCCAAAATGGCAAAGATATCACCCTTAAAATTTCTTTCTAGGACATTTATAATGTATCTCACTTGTACTATGTTTGCAATTGATTTCAAGTTAATGTGTGTGTATGCTATGAGGTATGTGATATTTTTTCCTTATAGATTTCCAGTTGTTCCTGTACCGTTACTTGAAAACATTTACCTCTCATTATTGGATAGCATTGGTGCCTTTATCAGAAAGATTTAACTATACATGTAAGAGTCTATTCCTGGATTCTCCTTTCCTTTCCACTAATCTATTTGTCCCTTATATCAACACATTACTACTACTACTAATAGTAGTAGTAGTAGTAGCAGCAGTAGTAGTACTATAGATTTTTAGTGAGTATTAAAGTAGTATAAATCCTCAAAATTTATAATTTTCCAAGATTGTTTTATCTATTTTAGATTTTCTACATTCACACATAAACTTTAGTGTAATCTTGAATAATTTCTACCAAAAGTGTTGGGGTTTGGATGCTAATTGCAATGAATCTATCAGTCAATTTGGGGAGAATTGACAAATTAAAAATAATTAGTCTCAGGCCGGCTGAGTGCATTCGTTGGGAGGAGGGCTTGGGATGCTGGCTCTGAGCAGCAGGGCCCCGGTTCGGATCCCACATGAGGGCCAGTGACGCTGCACCCTCTGCAGCTAAGATAGTGAACAGCAGCTCAACCTGGAGCTGGGCAGCTATACATTGCCGGCGATGGCGTAGGCTGCAGTGGGGCTGGCCGGCAGCAGACGTGAGCTTTTGTGAGCTGCTGTGAGCAGCCGTCCAATGGCTGGCAAGCAACTGCCTCACCCTGGAAGAGCGCAATGATAATACACAACATGGGCCAGTGAAGCGACATCCTCCACAACTAGACTGAAGAACAAAAGGACAGCAACTTCTCTGTCCCCCTTCACCAATTCCCCGGCACTGTTACCCTCCCCCAAATCCCCAATAAAACCTTTAATAATAATAATAATAATAATAATAATAATAATAATAATAAGTAGTAGTAGTCTCTACTCCATGAACACGGCAGCATATGTATTTATGTAGATTTTCATTTATTTTTCTGTTCAATGTTTTCTAGTTTAGAGATAGAGACCTTACACAATTTGTCAGATTTCTCCTTAAGTATTTCGGGTTTTAAAGCTTCTGCAAATAGCAATTTAAGGTATCATTTCGATTGTTAAGTGTGAGTGAAAGAAAACAAAAATTATTTTTACCTATTGCTCTTGTGCCCTAAAACCTTGCAGAGCTCAAGTGTTAGGTATAATACCTTGAACTTTCAATATACATAATCATATTATCTATGAATAGAGAGTTTACCTTTTTTGCCCAATAGCTCTGCCTCTCATTTTATTATTTCTTGTTGTTTATGCAAAGAACTCCAATACAATGTAGAACACAAGTTGTAAGCTTGCTTATTAAGTATGGTGTTTGCTTTAGGATTTCTATAGATGTGCTTTACCAACTTGAGAAAAATTCCATCTATTGGATGTCGTCAATATAATTTTTTTACACCTATTGATATGACCATATTTCTTGGATTTATTTTATTAATGTGATGAATTATACTGATTGAGTCTCACATATTAAACTAAAATTACACTCCTGGGATAAATCACACTTGGTTATGATGTATTATGCCGGTTTATATTGCTAGATTTGATTTAGTACTATTTTGTTACAGAATTTTACATCTATATTCATGAAGAATGTGAGTCTGTAATTTTCTATTTTTATAATATCCTTTTCAAGTTTTGGTATTAGGACTACACTGGCCTCATTACAATAAATGAGAAAATGTTCTCATCAATATTTTATTAAAGGGTTTGCTTCAAAATGTAATTACAATTGACCCTTGAACAACACGGGGTTGAACAGCGTGGGTCCACTGATAAATGGATTTTTTTCAATAAATACCTATACTTTTTTCACCCACACTTATTCGCACAGGCAGCAGGCCAACAGTATGCATTGATCTATGCCATTCTGTATAGATTTGAGCATCCATGGATTTTGGTATCCACGGAGTTCCTGGAACCAATCCCCCGCAGATACCAAGGTTAGTTAAGTTTTGATGGAGTCAAAAGCTACCTGCCGATTTTCAACTGTGTGGGGGGTCAGTGCCCCTAAACCCCACACTGTTCAAAGGTTAACTGTTTTTCTTTATATATATTTGATAGAACCATGCAGCCATGCCTCCTAGACCAGACGTTCTCTGCAGTAAAGGTTTTACTTGTCTATTTCTTCATGTGTCAATTTTGGTAAGGAGAGAAAAAGAAAAAAACACAGAATAGGCAAGACAATTGAGAAGTACAAAATAAAATGATAACACACTTTCCTTATCTCATCTTATGTGTCTAAGAAAACCTTGAAACCAAAATCTAATGATGACATTTTAAGTAAGGAAAAGTATAGGCCAATCATACTCATGAGCATAGAACTAAAAATAGGGGGGGGGGAGCAAACCAGTTCCAGCAATATACAAAGGGTGCCAAAAAATGTATACACATTTTAAGAAAGGAAAAAACTGTATTAAAATTGCAATACAATGAATGATGCTAGCATTCATTTGACTAACACCATCTTTTGAGTGAATGTCACACAGCACATTGCTACCGTAATTCAATTCAACTTCAAAAAGTAATACATAAATAACATCTCTTAAAATGTGCACATTTTTTGGCACCCCCGGTATAAATTATGCCATGACATACTTGGCTTAATTCCAAGACTGAAAGTTCGGTTTAACATTAGATAATTAATTTCATTCACCCTATTAATAGATTCAAATAGAAAAATAATATTACCTACAAATATTTAAAAATGAAAACTTTAGCCTATTTGTAGTTAAAACATAAACAAAACATTTAACATAGGAATGAAAGAGAACTGCCTAAATATGACACAGGGTAGCTATAAAAACCTTCAAGCAAATATTGTATTCAATGACGAAATGTGGAAAGCTTCCCCTTGGAGATCAGGAAGAAGAGAAGCATGCCCACCACAATTATTTCCATTCACCATTGTTATAGATTTCTTAGCCAGTACAGTTAAAGCCAGAAAGGAATAAAAAAGGACTAAAATTTTGTTTTAAATTGTTTACAAATGGGGCCGGCCGAGTGGCGCGTTGGTTAGGAGCTGGCTTGGGATACCAGAGGGCCCCGGTTCGGATCCCACATATGAGGGCCAGTGAGACTGCCCTCTACAGCTAAGATGCTGAACAACAGCTCGACCTGGAGCTGGGCT
>NW_017731453.1:1178379-1181031 GCF_001890085.2 Hipposideros armiger | reverse complement strand
CACAGCTCACAGTGGCCATGTGGGGATCGAACCGGCAACCTTGATGTTATCGGAACCATGCTCTAACCAAGTGAACTAACTGGCCACCTCAATGTTCCCTTTTATTGATCAGAGTGGAGGTTGCATAGAATTCTACTTTATAATTAGATGTTAATTTTAGACATGTGTTTCTGTACATGTCTATATGCAGATGACATTTAAAGTTAAGGCAAGTTGTTTTAATAATATAAAATAACTAAACACATGAAAAGATATATAACAATAGACGGGTAGAAGGGCATGATAATCATAACAATATCTGTTTTCCCTAAATGAATGAATAATGCCAATGTAATTCCAATTAATATTCCAAAAGTAAATTTCTGGTTCTTCAAACTAAATCCAAAGTTCAAATTAAAAAAAAAAAATAGACTCAAGAAGAGCTGAAGCTATTTTTAAAAAAATTGAAGAGACTATTTCTATCAGGTACTGGGCTATACATATGATACAATTATAATAATGAAAATACAATAGTATTGGCACATAGACAAAGAAAAGGATCAATAAAAACAGAAAAAACAATCTAGAAATAGACCTAACCATATACAGGATCTTAATAGAAAAGACATGTGGCATACAGGCTAAACATAAGAACACCACAGTGAAACTGCTTTGTTTTTTTGTGTGTTTTTTTAAATTTCTTCTAGCTTTACTGAGATATAATTGACATATAAACATTGTGTAACGTTAAAGTGTACGTGATGATTTGAGATAATTTGATACACTTATATATTGCAAAACACATAGACTAATGGAACAGAACAAGAACCCAGAAATAAACCTTCACATACATGGTCAACTAGTATTTGACAAGAGAACCGAAAATACTCAACCGGGAAAGATATACTCTTCACTAAATGATGCTGGGAAAATTGTATATCTACTTGCAAAAGAATGAAACTGGACCCGTATCTTACACCATTCACTACAATTAACTCAAATTGGATTAAAGGTTTAAATGTAAGACCTGAAACCATGTAATTCATAAGAGAAAACAAGGGGAAAAGCTTCTTGATATTGGTCTTGGCAATGACTTTTTGGATATGATACCAAAAGTACAAGCAACAACAACAAAAATTAACAAGTGGGGGACTACATCAAACTAAAAAGCTTCTGCACAGCAACAGAAACAATCAAAAAATGAAAAGACAACCTATGGAATGAAAGGGAATGTTTACAAATTATATACAGTAAAACCTTGGATTGCAAGTAACGTAGTTTGCAAGTGTTCCGCAAGATGAGCAAACATTTCTAATATATTTTAATGTGGTAAACAAGCGATGTCTTGCAATACGAGTAGTTTGTTTCCAGAACGAATTATGCTTGCAAACCAAGGTATTACTGTATCTGATAAGGGATTCATAGCCCAAAACATAAAGAATTCATACAACACAATAGCAAAAAGCCAAATAATCTAATTTTTAAATGGACAAAGGATCTGAGTAGACATTTTTCCAATGAAGATATTCAAATGGCCAAAAAGTACATGAAAAAAATGCTCAACATCACTAAACATGAGGGAAATGCAAAATCACAACGAGATATCAATTTACACCTATTAGAATGGCTATAATAAAAAACACAAGAGATAAATACTAAAGAGGATGTGGAAAAACTGCTTTGTTTTCAATCTCAGCTCTGCCATTTATTAACTATGTAGCTTTGTGCTACTTAGTTTATCTTCTGTGTTACAGTTTACTCAACTACGTAATGAAGATGATGGCAGTGTCTATCTCATGGATCATTGCTAATACAAACATAAAACAGTTAAAACAGTGCCTGGTGTATACTAGGGCTTAGTAAGTGTTATCACTATCATATCTACTACGACTACTGGTTTTATTATTTCTCATGTTACAAACCAGTGGAATCAGAATGGATTATTCAACTAATACTCCTGCAACAATTAGCTTTTCATAAATTAGAAGTCAAATCCAGACGGATTAAAGATTTAATTATTAAAAACAAAGCTTTAAAATAATAGAATAAAATACAAGACTTTTTGATAGGAATGGAATTCTTAAGTAGAATGCAAAAAGCATAAAATATATTGGTAAAATTTTAAGTCTGATGTAACCATAGTTATGTATGGAAATCAACACCATAACAACGTTTTTAAAAAGCAATAGTGGTCTGGCCAAGTGGCGCATTGGTTAGGAGTTGGCTTGGGACGCCAGCTCTGAGCAGCAGTGTCCTGGTTCAGAGCCCACATGAGGGCCAGTGATGCTGCGCCCTCTATAGCTAAGATGGTGAACAACAGCTCGACCTGGAGCTGGGCTGCCTTGAGTCGCTGGCGACAGGGTAGGCTGCAGTGGGGCTGGCTGGCAGCAAGAGTGAGCTTTCATTAGCTGCCATGAGACGCCGTGAGTGGCCGTCCAATGGCCAGGGAGTGACTGCCTCACCCAGGAAAAGCGCAATGATAATACCAACATGGGCCAGTGAAGCGACGTCCTCCACAGCTAGACTGAGGAGCAAGGGGGAGAGTGGCTTGTCTGTTCCCCTCCCCCAATTCCCCAATAAAATCTTAAAAAAAAAAGCAATAACATGGGGGACAGTTCGAGGAATGTAATTGATAATGTTGTGAATATTTTGTAGGGTGTCAGGTGGTCACAT
>NW_017731453.1:1172897-1175776 GCF_001890085.2 Hipposideros armiger | reverse complement strand
TCATGTGGGATCTGAACCAGGGCCCTGCTGCTCAGAGCTGGCGTCCAAGCCGACTACTAACCAATGCGCCCCTCGGCTGGACCCAATCTTTTATTTCAAAATCAACTTTAAGTCAGTATTGCTTTGGTAACTATGTAGTAATGATTAACTCTCATTCATTCATTTATTCACTCAACAAATAATGAAGCACCTACTTCAGATTTGCAATATTGAGTCAGAGCTTATAGTCTAGGGCAGTCTATATGATTTAAGGATTACTAGCATCACAGTTAAAGTACTTGTTAAAAATGTAGGATGCTCGGCCTCGCCCAGACGGACAGAATCAGGATCTTTAGGGATGGGCCTCAAGAATTTACACATCTACACATTGATAGGATCTCAAGTGATTTTGATGTAGAATAAAGTGTAAAACCTATGGGTTGATATCAAATTCATAAAATATAAAAGCACTGAATCAAGTATTAGCCCTTACAGAGCTGAAAAACAACTTGGTAATCTTCTGGCGTATCATAAAACTTCATTTTACACATGATAAACCTGAGACCCAGAAAGTGTCTTGTCCAAGTCACTTTTCCCCTGGGCATATCCACAGCTCAGTATTCTCATCATCCTCGGTTGACCATATCATTTATTGTCCAAACTGCTACAAAACTGAGAGGGGGGGGAAGGTGACCAAATATTAATAGCTACATTGGGACAACAGATATAAATTGGAAGTTTCCTGGGCCAACCAAATCTTATAACCATTTTACCCACAATCCCCAATAAATGTTCCATAATTCTATATTAACATGTAGGATAACCTACCATCAAATATTTTCCTTCTTTTAAAATCAATTTCTAAGTGCCATGCATAGCCATTTATAAGTTGCCCCACTGGCACCTTCTGTCCACTTGAACTTAGTGGAAATGTATTTCCCCTCTTCTAACAAAGAAAAGATGCAACCTTTATGTTCCCATGTCACATTAGAGGTTTATAGTAGAGTACATGTTTTAAGAGTCCAGGCTCTGGATCATAGCTATACCAGAAACTAGATGTGTGACCTTGAGAAACCTACTGAATCTTTCTGTGAGTCAGCGTCCCCACTGCGAAATAAATTTAGGGGGTTGAGTAAGTTAATGCAAATAAAGTGATCCAAAGAATGTGTGGTACATGGTAAGCACTTAGATGTTCTTCATCATTATTGCTATCAGTGACATTTCATATAGTGATCTCTTAAAACATTTTTTGGACAGGATGTATAGGTAGAAACACTAATTACAACATAAGACACTTTAGAACAAAGGTTGTTGTTCGTATTTTCTCAGCGGTTTCAAATCAGAGCAACCCAAGTTTGAATTCTGACTCAACTAACAATGACCTGTATGTCCTAGAGCAAGTTACTCCACAAACCTAAAAACCTAAGTTTTATCAACTATGAAACAGGAATAATGCAAACAGGAAAGATGGTGCCCCCCCACTCCCGCCAGCTGCATGGGAGAAGGGCCCCTCACAGGGAAAATGGCAACTGTCCCTCCAGTTTTCACCATGCAGCCACACACCTCAGTGTTTCTCCATATGTCTCCAATGCCCCCACCCCATCACTGTCCCTCTGCCAGAGCCCAGGGAGAAAGACATATGCAAAGAAATAAAGTTGATTACAAGAGGAGTGAGAGTTTGGCTGTGGGTAGCTAGTTACCCAAAGTTTCCAGTCATGATAATCCCATACAATGGACAGCATACACGGACTCTATGCCTATGGAAATCAAGTTAAAAAAAAGAAAAAAAANCCAGTGAAGCAACATCCTCCACAACTAGACTGAAGAACAAAACGACAGCAACTTGTCTGTTCCCCTTCCCCCGATTCCCCAGTGCTGTTCCCCTCTCCCAACTCCCCAATAAAATCTTAAAAAAAAATTGTTTACAAATGGCACTGACCACACAGAAAATTTTAGAAGTATCCACATCTATATTAGCGTTTTTAACAAGTACACATAGCAAGTTTAGTGATTATGTCAATTTAGAAAATTATCTTATTTTTGCATACCAGCCACAAACAGAAAAACAATTTGTAAAAGATAACTTTAAAAAGGCATGAAAAACATGAAGTGCCTAGGAATAACTTTAACAAAATATGTGCAAAACTCTAGGGAAAAATCATGGATTTTATTGACATGTATTAAAAAAGACTTAAATAAAGGAGAGGTACACTGTACTTCTGGATTAAAAGACTTACTTTTATTAAAAGTATCTGTCAAGTGACATAAACATTTAATGCAACCCCAATTAAGATTACAACAAATTTTAGTGTCTTTGCAACTTGAAAATCTAACTCTAAATGCAGAAGAAAATGCAAAGCATGCAAGTATAAACTCTTGAGAAACTCAGATATGTGCATTAGAATATACATGCAGCTACAATTATATTAAAAGCAGCATTGTTTGTATTAATCCCAATTTGGAAACAAACTAAGTGTCATAAATATGGATAAACTATGACATGTTTGTGCTAAAAATATTATACAGATATAAAAGTGACTGAACTACAGCTACAAGTATTAACATGTTTTAATCTCATAAAAAAATTGAATGAAAGACAACGTAAAATTATGATTCCATTTATAAAAATGCAAAACCAATCAAGACTACATTATATTTCAAGGATGTATGAAACACAGTAAATGTGTCAAGATAAGCAGAGATGTGATAATCACAAAAGTCAGCATCACAGTTATTCCTAGGGCTGACTGTCACGATTATGACTAGAGGGCCGACTGAGTGGCTCAGTTGGTTAAGAGCTCGCTCAAGAGCGAGAGCTCTGAGCAATAACAGTTCGATTCCCAGCCCGAGCTGAGCTGTCAACAGCAGGCAGGATGGCTCAGCTAAAAAAAAAACAAAAA
>NW_017731453.1:1167572-1169821 GCF_001890085.2 Hipposideros armiger | reverse complement strand
ATAATATTCAGATACCCTAGGAAATATAAAGATTCAAAATGTTATGCAAATTTTCTACTAGTCACATAGAAAAGAGAATCAACCCAATAGGCAAATGAGTAATTGCATGAGAACATGCAATTCATACAACTCACAGACGCGGAAATGAGAAACATCAGTAATATACTATTTTACACATTCTATATTTTGTTTGCAGTAAGCTGGCACTTTGATAAATTGACAAGTCATAAAGGCAGCTTTTCAAGGATGTAAAGAAATGACAAAACTCATACGATGCTAGTAGGTTTTATTCTTTAAAGAGGAATACTTAAAACAATATGTCTTTCAGTAAAATATTAATCTGTGGTATACGCTTACAGCTTAAAATCACACAGCAGTTAAAATGTTAATCTCTCTCCAATACATATATAAATATGTACATATGTGTGGCTTTATTTTCTACTTTTTTATTGAAATATATATGTGATATATAAAATTAAAATTAAAGGTGTACAACATGTTGGTTTGATACATTTATATATTGTACTATGATTTTTAGTGGTTGTAATAACCAGTCTCTTAGCAAGTTTGATGATTCTAATATGACACTTATATGTTTAAATAAAAATATAATACTATAATTGTCTATATATGCTTAATATACGATTAAAAACATGGATTACATAGACACATCATGGGAGTATGGGAAACGTAAAAGAGAAGATAAACAAGGGAGTATTCTGCTTTAAAATATTTTTTTATCTCTTTAATCATTTCAAAATATATTTTAAAAATTAAAATGTCACTTTTAGGGAATAGAACTGAGGGATCAAGAGGGGTTTTCTATGTCCTTTGCACTATTTGATTTATTACTGAATTACTTTGATCAAATACAAACTTTAAGACAGGAGCAAAAATGAAATTGAAGAAATAGGAACTTCTGCTTTGGCCATAATGGAGTAATGGGGACCAGCCTTAACTTACTCTCTCGTTTAAACAACTACAAAACAAGACAAAAATGAGTATATACTATACGACTCAATATGTATAAATTTCTAGAAAATGCACACAGTAATCTATAGTGACAGATACCAAATCAGTGGTTGCCTAGGAATGTGAGTAGATGTAGGTTGGAATACAAACAGACTTAAGAAAACTCAGGAGAATGCAAATATTGGTTATCTTAATTGTGCTGATGATTTCATGTGTGTGTGTGTGTGTGTGTGTGTCTGAACACTCATCAAAGTGCATACTATAAATTATTGCAGTTACATTAATTATACTTAAGTAAAGTTCTTCTTAAAAACCAATAGGTAAGCTGTTTGATTTTACCCTTTTTGCATACCTACTCCTTCATTTTGAAAAATGGGGATTATAAAAATAATACCTACCTTGTTAGGACCACAGTGAGTTTGAATTTAAACAGTATATATGATACACTTAGAAAATATCTGAGATGTAGTAAATGCTCAATAAACTCTTGCTGCTATTATTACTACATACAAGATATTGACACGTGTATCATCTTATTTAATCTCAGTGTATCCTAATACTTCTGTAAGAGGTTATATGCTTATTTGACATATGAGAAAGGAGTTCAAAAAGGTGAGGCACCTCCTTATACAGCTCGCATTTCGCAAAGGTGAGATTTGAATATAGATTTGCCTGACTACAAACCCCTCACTGGTCTCCACCAATGTCCTACCGTTCACTACTTTTACTTGGAACATAACGTAATATTTATAATTTCGCCAACTGATTATCACACTGGCACTGTCATGCTGTGCAAAACGTTCTTTATGGCCAAATTTGAAAGCCCCTCATTCTCACACTTGTGAGGTAGAGCACTCGGTCATAAACACGCAGGATGGTTTCTCTTGCTTCCAAATGCAGGGAAAGCCCTGACGCTGATGGGAACTGGACATACTTCCCTCTATCCCTTTGTAATCCTGCACACTGTGTTCTGAAGGCTTCAAAATCCATTTGGTTGTTTCTCTAAAATGATTTCACAGATCCCAGCAATCCTTATTATTTAATGCTTCTTTATTGGAGAAATTAGGTTTTACAGACATTGATTTTCTTGCTCATATCAACAATATACATTATGTTGTACAAAACCATAAATCTCTTATATGGCATAGAATCTTTAAATTTCTTTTCTTTTTCTTTTTTTTTTTAAAGATTTTACTGGGGAATTGGGGGAGGGGGACAAAGTTGGGAAATCGGGGAAGGGGAACAGACAAGTTGCTGTCCTTTTGTTCTTCAGTCTA
>NW_017731453.1:1157628-1165522 GCF_001890085.2 Hipposideros armiger | reverse complement strand
TGTGTGTGTGTGTGTGTGTGTGTGTGTGTGTGTGTGTGTCCCCTATCTCTGACAACATGGCATACAAAAGGGACACTGTTCATTGGGTGGTGAGATAACCCCTTTACTCAACTAGACTAAAAAACTGTGTGGCTTATTGCTACGAAATGTCTTTAAAAACAGGAGCTATCCCCTCCTACAGAAGCTCTTTCTCTCTATACTCTACTACTGGTTACAACAGAAGATTACATTATAAACTGTGTAATGACTTTTTGTCATAACAATAAAATTTATTTTAAAATCTCAAAACAAAACAGGAATAAAGCTACTAACTGTCTTACAGTCACATTGTGATGTTTTAAAATCATCAACACAAATGATTTCTGCAGAACCTTAAATGGTAGGCACCCAATAAATACCAGATCCCATTATTACTGTTAATATTTTTATTATTAAAGATTATCAATATTTCTTATTCTGATTCATTTTAAAATCAAAGGATATTATAAAGGACACAACGTTTAGAATGTTTGATAAATATCCTTATTCAAAACCAAATTTTAGACTGGTGGCTTTTATACACATATTTAGTTACTCATACTACTGCATTTTAATAAATACAACTCCTGATTTGCCCATTCCAAAATTTTTTTTAACAAGTGAAACTGGACAAATAGAAAGTTGTGTCTTCAGAATACTTCACTAAAAATAAAAGAAATGGCCAAGTATTCATATGTGCAATGATTTCTTTCATTTTTTTCTTTTGGTAATGTTGATAAGTATGTAAAAATCCATTTTATAAGGACAAACCAAAATGTGTGTTCCTCTGAACACTACGAATCCCTTTATAACACTGGATATCAGAATAACCCACTTGCAACCAACTTTCTGTCCTCTAAATATTTTAGCAACACTGGTGACATAACGAGAACCTAACTAGAAATTATAAATTTTTGAAATGTGCATTTTTAAAAATTTCACTACAACCAAGGTCGATGAATAAGATCATTAACAAGCCCTCATTATTCAGCAATGACCTCTAATAGTATTCATTTTAAATTTGCCTTTGGGGATTTTAATTGTTCTGAAGAGGCTGTGGTTTCTCATTATTTGAATATCACACATGTCATTGTAAACATTCAAAATCTCATGCAGAGAAAGATTTCAAGAGTGACAATAGAATGAGACCTGACCTACAAATATTATACCATGTATTTGAGGTTACTGGAATGGTACACTGCTCCCCCAAAAAATGTGCCTATGAGAGGGCATATATGAATGTATGTGTGTGTGTCCTCAATTTTATACTGTACATAAAAGAAATTTTATCCTTGAACATTGAGAAAATAAAATTATATTTTTATAACCATATTAGTAATTATCAACTTGGCATATGAAACTCACACTGCTTATCCATTCCTGGTAATGTATCAGCTCAGAGTTGTTTTCCCAAAGATGGAGATGAGTTTACACAGAGAAATCCAGGGTTTGCTGCATGGACCCTTTTATGGAAAGTATTTTTGCAAAAAAACCTGGCTCAAATGTTCTGTTCCTGGCTCCAGGCTGAAGTTTCACCCAGAGCAAGGTGAAATACCCCATATGAAAATTGAACGAACCACCATGTTTAACACCAAAATTTGGTCTTCCTTGGCCCTAATTCTTACATACATGAGCATTCAGATATGTCACCATATGTTTTACGATTCAAGCGTGAGTATATCTTTGCTATACTGTTATTTCTAAAGCTTATAATTGCAAAATTATAGTCATTAATGATCAGCTTTCCCAAATTAACATTACCTCAATGATTACTTATATATTTTAAGCAAGCTTTCATACTCTCATAACAATACTAAGTTTAGATTAAAATGTTTATCTTATTTAGAAGAGTGCCGATGATTTCGTGCTATTTTACCCAACAAATCCATGCTCTAGAAAATACAAAGGTCTTGTCATGACTGTTCTGCTTAAGATGATACTGGGAATATTCATGAATATTTCATAGGAGCACACAGTCTTACGAATTTCTAATTGCCAACATAATTTCTTGAAAGGTAGAATACAGAAATGATATATTAGAAGTAGAGGGCATTTTTAGACTTGCTATACCACATATCTGCCACTTCCATTCAATAACCTTGAGCTATTAATTGGAATAAACAAGGTTGCCATTCATAGAAATAATTCTTGAATATCCATTATATATGAGGTACTTTTCTAAGTGCTGAGGATAGAAAGAAGAAATTGACACAGTCACAAGCTTTGAGGCTTTATTTATCAGAGTTTATAGTTCATTAGTTTAAAATATTTTATCTATTAACAAACTTTTTAAAGTCATGTGAGTATATGTCATTTGTACCTCCCTCTCCACTAGGGATGGAATTCCCCTTTAAAAAGGTCAGGACAGGGCCGGCCAAGTGGCTCAGTTGGTTAAGAGCACGAGCTCTGAGCAACAGGGTCGCCAGTTCGATTCCCACATGGGTCAGTGAACCGCGCCCGAGCTGAGCTGCCACCGAGCTGCCAACAGGTGGCAGGATGGCTCAGCTGGTGAGAGCATGTGCTCCTAACAACGAGGTTGTTAGTTTGACTCCTGCATTGGATGGTGGGCTATGCCCACCTGCACCTTGAGCTGAGTGGCCGCGAGCTGCTGATGGGCAGCTGGATGGCGACTGGACTTGGGAGATGAGCTAGCTGAGCCCTCCACAACTAAGACTGAAAGACAACAACTTGACTGTTCCCCTTCCCCGATCCCCCAATAAAACCTTAAAAAAAATCGCAGTTCAGTTTAACTTTAAAAAAAAGCCAGAAAAATTGTCAACATGGAAATCAAACTGTAAATGCATGGCATTTCTTTCCATTCTTAAGTTTTTGAAATGTTGGATGGATTTAAAATTGATTTTCCTCATTTGACTCCTGCTCTCTGCCAGTTCGTGTCTTGATCTTATTCCAATAGTTATCTGCTTCTTCTCCCTCCCTCACCAGTACTGGTACAAGCATGGCATCCAGCCAAACAGGTTTGGCGTATTTCACTCATTCTTGAGAATTCCAACTTGGCCAGATGTTTCCTCAGCTGGTCTTTCAGACTATGGGCTGGAGTTCAATTCACATTTCACACTGAGCAATGTCATCCAAAGAAAATGCTAGTACCCCAATAAGAAAAATGATCAACACGTCATCAGTAGGAAGCAGAAAAGAGCAAGGACAAAGAATGATGCTAATATTGGGTTTTCGGAAAAGCATGATGTATTCTGTCTATGTTTTTCAAAGGTCATTTATTTATACAAAGAACAAAGATCAATCAATGATATATTGCCCATTTTGTTTGATAACCTTTTGCCATCTTTCAGTAAGCTTCTTAATTCCTTGTTCATAAAAGGACCTGTCTTTATTTGCGAAAAACCGATCAAGGTGCTGATTTACAGCCTCATCTGAATTGAACGTTATACCACCCACGCAAGGAGTTTTGAACAAAGCAAAACAAGTAGAAGTCTGACAGCGCAAGGTCAGGCAAGTATGGTGGGTGTGGCAACACATCCCATCCAAGCTCCAATCATTTTTGACAGGTGATCAAACTTGTGTGTGGTATCACGTTGTCACAGTGGAACACAACTCCTTTATGATTAACAAGCTCTGGACATTTCTGGATGATGGATTCGTTCAAACTGTCCATTTGCTGACAGTACACATTTAAATTGATGGTTTGGTTCCTTGGTAGGAGCTCGAAAAACATGACAGCTTTAAAATCCCACCACACTGAGAGCATAATCTTCCTCTGATGAATGTCTGCTTTCGATATCGTTTGAGGGGAATCATCATGTCGGGAGCAAGATAGTTTGTGCACCACATTGTTGTAAACAATCCACTTCTCATCACCAGTTATCAGTCGTTTCAAAAAAGGATCACGTTTAATGAGCATATTGCAGATGTTCATACGTGCCGTCAAATGAACTTCTTTGAGTTCATGCGGAACCCAAATATTGAGCTTCCTTACGTATCCCAGCTTCTTCAGGTCGTGAACACTTGAATGATGGATGCTCAATGTTTCTGCAATCTGCCGTGTCATGTAAAGTGGGTTTGATTCGATCAATGGCTTTATTTTGTCATCATTAACCTCAGTGGGCCTCCCTGACCGAGGAGCATCGAGATCAAAAATCACCAACATGGTATTTCATGACGCATCGTTGGCACTGACATTCTTGTAGAGTATTGTCACCGTAAACTTTATGCAACTTTTCACAAGTGAGATGCGCATTCTTCCCTTTATGGAAATAAAACAGTAAAATAGGAGGAAAATGCACAGTTTGCTCTTCCATCTTCAACTTGTTGTAAAATCTCCAAAAATCAACCAAATCGCTCAATGTTTTCTTAGAATGAAGCTAGAACTGTCAGCTGTCAAATGACATAGCAATAACATAGATGTGAATGACTCTAGTACTTCCAAAAATGAACCAGTGCCATCTGTCGCAAACATGCATCATGACTTTTCCAAAGACCCAATAAATACCCTCCTCACTTTATTGTAAAATTTATTTGACTTTATAATTCTGGACTGTGTGCTATAAGAGAAACTTTGCATTTGGATTAGTGTTTTGTTAGCAAAATTTCAATTCAAAGTTATTATGATATTAAGTGCTTAATGCATTTACATGATTGTGTCATGCAGATCTTTAAATCTTAGAAGCTGTCACACAGTTGATGGTAAATAAATAGGAAGAGGTAATAAAATTGTAGTAAATATCAAATATGAACTATGTGTACATTTACTAAAGCATCAGATATACGAGGCGTGACAATTAAGTTCGCGAACTCATCCTAGAAAAACTGCTACATACCTCATTGCTGAATATAACCACTGTCACCTTTGAAGTATCCCCCTTGGGAAGCTATGCACTGATGCCAATGCCTAGTCCACCCTTCAAAGCAGTTTTGGAACTCTTTTTCTGGAATGGCCATCAGAGCTGTCATCATATTATCCTTGATGTCCTGAATGCATCAAGATGTGTTCCTTTCACTATTTCCTTTATCTTCAGGTAAAGAAAGAAGTCATTGAGTGCCAGATCAGGTGAGTAGGGAGGTTGCTCCAATACAGTTATTTTTTCCTGGCTAAAAACTCCCTCACAGACAGTGCCGTGTGAGCTGGTGCATTGTCGTGATGCAAGAGCCATGAATTGTTGGTGAAAAGCTCACGTCATCTAACTTTTTCACGCAGCCTTTTCAGCACTTCCAAATAGTAAACCTGGTTCACTGTTTGTCCAGTTGGTACAAATTCATAATGAATAATCCCTCTGATATCGAAAAAGGTTAAACATCACTGCAACAAAGTTCGCTAACTTAATTGTCAGACCCCATGTATTTATATGTATATAATTATTTAAACCTATGAAAACAAGTGTAATGGCAACATACAATTCATTTTAATTCTCTAAAAATCCTTGATCCAGAAAAACAATTTCTGCTTTGAAAGCAAATCATCATTTCAGGTTGAAGATAAAAATAGGAATAAAGAAGTGCATTGAGACATTGCCCTTAGAATCAGGAGTCTAAATTGTTCACAGGGAATGCATGAGAAGTCTTGAATAACAAAACTCCCTGCTGAGTATGTGTTCCTGTACCTCAAAACAGAGCTAAGCTTTTTTAAGAGCAGGAAAAGGTTTGCAATGAACTCTCAAGGCTGCCATAGAAAACAAGGCATGTTTTTACCCACCAGTTTGGCAAAAAGTCAAGAAACGAACAAACACAAGGTAAGTATAGTGATGGTAGGGTTTAAATTGGTCTGACCATTTGGGGAGGCAATTTTTTAATTCCAGATTATTTAAAATTTGCATACACTTTGACCCTATGATTCAATTTCCAGGATTATAACTACAGAATTTTAACACAGAAGATTATGAAAAAGGAGTCAATAACCAGAAGAAGCCATCAAATCAAAAAGGCAGCAAGAGAGGAAGGAAGGAACAGAGAATCTAAAAAACAGTCAGAGAACAATGACCAAAGTGGCAACTTAAAGTCCTTACCTATCCAATAATTACTTTCAATTAATTCAATTCTCAAATCAAGACATATCAAGCTATAGTAATCAAAACAATTAAGTTTGCGAACTTGTTGCAACAAAGTTGCTAGCCTTTTTTGATATCAGAGGGATTATTCATCATGAATTTGTACCAACTGGACAGTGAACCAAGCTTACTATTTGGAAGTGCTGAAAAGGCTGCGTGAAAACAGTTAGACGACCTGAACTTTTCACCCACAATTCATGGGTCCTGGATCACAACAATGTACCAGCTCACACGGCACTGTCTATGAGGGAGTTTTTAGCCAGGAAAAAATAACTGTATTGGAATACCCTCCCTATTCACCTGATCTGGCCCCCAATGACTTCTTTCTTTACCTGAAGATAAGGAAAATATGGAAAGGAAGACATTTTGATGCCATTGAGAACATCAAGAGTAATACGATGACAGCTCTGATGGCCATTCCAGAAAAAGAGTTTCAAAATTGCTTTGACGGGTGAACTAGGCGCTGGCATACATGCATATCTTCCCAAGGGGAGTACTTCAAAGGTGACCTTGGTGATATTCAGCAATGAGGTATGTAGCACTTTTACTAGCATGAGTTCGTGAACTAAATTGTCCGGCCTCCTATACTACTGACATAACAACAGATACATGTTACCTCTATCTCTAACTAATTTTAATCATGCACAAACTTAAATGCACTGTAAAGGCACACACATGGTTTTAATAATTTTTGCATACCATGATGGTCCAGTGAGGGTCACAAAGCAGATGGTTTGCTAAAATGTTATCAAGATACAGGCGTTCCTGGTTTGGTAACTAAAAGAGATGTTACACTGACAGAGAAAATCTGAGTATGAACCTTTGGTACGTCCCCAGTTTCAGAGCAGCCCGAAAAGGAAGAGCTAGTGAAGAAGGGGCCAACAAAGTAGAAAAAGTGTATAATGCTCCCAAGGAATCCAAGTTAGGCACTTGAAGAACTGCTACTTTATACAGCCCTGGAGTACAGGTACCCTATTATCTTTTTTGCAATATCATCATGTTTGACTCATAGATCCCTAAGCCTCCTACATGTGGATCACAGCCAATGTATGTTTTGTAGGGAATTTTCTTTTCACTGGAAAATATATGACCTAGTTAATGACTAGCCTAACAAAATTGTACAGTGGAAAGGCTTTTCCAATGTAAGCAACTTGGGAACTTTCCACCGGGCTGCTGAGCAGATGTTTAGTAAGCATGTCTTGACACTGTTGGGAAAAGTTGACTTGGAATATTGTATGCTCAAGCAGACATTACATGGACAAGCCTTAGGCACTTAATGATCAAAATCCCTGTGGCCAGAAAAAAAACCGAGGTAGCAGAATTGTCACCAAAGCTCTGTGGGGTCACACCAAACAGATTCCTTCCAGGAGAAATGTGGCCTTGGCCTTGATTCCTATGTGGCACACTATGGATTAAGTAGTGATACTGACAGTATTGCTGATAATAAACCAACGAAAACTCTTATGTGAATGTATTATTTCAAGTTATAGTAACGAGTCTCCGAATACTAAAGCCATTTAAGGTATTTATTTCTAGGTTCTAGGCATTATGGGAAATAGATGATTCGTTTCCAAAAAAGCCATAGATGAGAAAAACAAATTGTTGATCCTCCTTAAAATTACAGGAAGGAATGTTGAATATCCTGGTCTGTCAACTTCACAGCTAAGATGCTGAACAACAGCTCAACCTGGAGCTGGGCTGCCATGAGTCACTGGTGACAGCGTAGGCTGCAGCCCCTGTGGCAGTGGGTTGCCATGGGCGTAGGCTGTAGCCCCTGCTGCAGTGGGTTGCCATGGGCTACCGTATGTAGCCAGCAGCCGCAGTGAGCGGCCGCCCAGAAGCCGGCGACTGATCTGCCT